>NW_027526203.1:439483922-439704613 GCF_048455015.1 Haemaphysalis longicornis | reverse complement strand
ACTATTTATTTTTTGCTTCAGAGAAGTTGTAAGAACGGTAGGCTAAATAATAGAAGTTCTCAACGAGCACGCCAACATATACACACTGCATGTGGGACTGCCGCTGGCTGATGCCGTGAAACACCACTGCCTTGCAGATGTGATTTTCAGGCGAGCTGGGCATGTCTGACACAACACCGGCCAACTGCGCATAAGTGACACTGCCACTTATGTGAACCTCTATGTTGGGTTGTACCCAATGTTCCATGAACAATTTCTATGAACCACAACAAAATACAGCACATACAGGTCTGATCAGAAGTAAAACTGAGCATGACAGTGATCACCGAGCAGCATCGCTGCGCTATCTTCTAAGAAGATGCTGCACCATCTTGGTTACCATCTTCTTAGATGGTAACCAAGCATGTTTTAACATGGCCTTCTGTCAGCTTCACTTCTTGTTCCTTTTGGATTGTGGCATTTGGAGGCTACATGGAGTCAGCATACCAACTATTCACTTTAGGTATTTCCCTCTTATAAATCATTGCTGACATAGCGAAGCATGCAATGTAGTGGGAAGTTCAAAATTTCATTTCTAATTGCTAAATTTCTTGGCGAATAAAGCTATTTTGCTGCCGGACAAGTGCTGAGGGCACTGTATAATGTCTGATGGAGGCGGAAAGCAAAAAATTGCGCCCACCTCCCGTGAGGGGAACCCTGTGTAGATGCGACGCATCGTGGGGGTTCATTTGGTGTTTCTGTTGGAGTGATTCTGAAATCGCGTGAAACGTGTCGGGAACGCGTATGATTATTATGTTTTATGATTATTATTATGTTTTATTGGCCAATCTTGGTCAATCTCTCTAAGTGGTATGCTTGGGGCTTCGCTGTCGCAACGACCTTTACTCCATCATTGTTGCTGTAAGTGGGAGCTTCTTTTCTTTTATTGCAAGTGTTAATCATTGCCCCATCATGCGTTGTATCAGTAGCATCTTGACGTAGTTTGAATGAGTCAAGGATATAAGGCGCGTTCGTAGCAATTTGATTCTGTCTCGGTTTTGTGGTGCAGTGGGAAGAGCACCATGTACCTCGCGTTCCGCCCACAGGGTCGTGGGATCGAAACCGGGCGCCGCTAAATATTATTTTTTTTTATAGTGTAGGGGGAGGGGTGTGGACGGACAACAACGCCGTATGGAGGGACAAGGCGAGTGAATGAGATGCAGTCGCATCTAAAACGCCTGAGTGTACAAGATTTCAGCGCACGTTAAAGATCCCCAGGTGGTCAAAATTAATCCAGAGCCCTCCACTATGGCGTGCCTCATCGCCCTCGTTGTGTCGGCGCATTAAAAAAAAAACTGTATAATGCCAGATCTTCTGGATAAAACAAGGTTGTATGTTGTCTTTATGGCCCCTTTAAAGTTCCACTCTGATTTTCCAAGAACTTTGTACTCAGACCTGAAGCTGCCTTATAAAATTTAAAATTTGCGTGCATCAGAAGTGTAGTTTTTAAGCTAAATTTTTATTTATTGCGTAGCATTTTCAAACTAATAGTTTCGCACAAAAAAAAGTAACCAAATCCCATGGTAAAGTGGAATTTTTCTGGAAAAGTAGTAGGCATTTGCATTATGAAGGCCCTCTTTTGGATGAATCATCCACAGTTGAACAAAGTGTAATATACAGTAAGGCAGCTTCTCTTGAGTGGCTACAACCTACAGTATGTTGTCCGATATTTTCTTTTGCGTATGATGTACGTTCAGTCGGTCAAAATGAGTTCGTATCTCCTTTCAGATTAGCCTGGTCCCTTGCATTGGCATGATAATGTGAGAAGATATTCCAAGCGTGACACTACTAGTAAAGCTAGCAGTTCGCGAAAAACTACTAGAAATTCATCTGCCACTTGTGGCTCTCCTGAGCCCACATTGCAGAATCTTTAAACAGTAGTCAGTATATTTGACTGTGTCCAGTGTTGTGCTTGTGGTGAGCCCTTGGCTACTTGCTACTGCAGGGCGCGTGATGGCTGAGGAGGCCTTCTCTTCCACTGGTGCCACCCTCCCTTGGCTGCAACATGGCTGAGGTTCGGCGCTCCGAAGTCCTGGCCGCATCTCGCTCCCGCACGGGATGGCTTGACGAACCCCCTCCTCCGTCGTCCCCCACGTCTCCTGCGAAGCCCTTCATCTCCAGCTTGCGCTCAACGTTTGAGTCCCGAACGAACCAGGCGCAAGATGGGGCCGAGCGGCGGCGCATGTCACCTGCGAGCTCCAAGCCGGGCTCCAAGGTCAGCTCCATTGCCAACATGTTTCAAGCTCGTGACGATTGCAAAACTGCCTCCAATGAATCGCTCGCACGCACGTCCCCCCTGGAGCCGAACACAGCCGAGGCAACAAGACCGTCGGGACCGCCAACACTAACACGGAGTGACAGTCATGTTGCACGGTTTTACAATGCGCGCGCCATGTTTGAGCGGCTGCAGGAGGCATCCAAGAAGCCCCAGGCGGTGTCGGGGCGCCGCGGAAGCGTGGCCAGCTCACCGGCTAGCTCACCCTCCTCGGCCACCCCCGCCACCTCCTTCCCCCCCGGTGGAGCGAGGAGGCCGAGGGCCTCGTCAACGGGGACTCGCAGCACAGTGCCAAAGGCAGCTCGGAGGCGGTCCACGAGCCAGCCGCGCCCCCCAGCTCTGCCATTGCCAACGGCGTGGGGAAGCCCGAGCTGGCGGGGGCGTGCGGGGACGGGGCCACCCCTGCAGCGGAGCCTCCAGTCAGGGTGCCCCAGCACAAGAAGCCATCGGCGCCCCCGCGGGTCGAGTCCCTGAGGCGGTCCTCGGAAGACGGCCTCCTGCAGACGGAGCTTCCCCGGCCCCCAGAAGATCCCCCCATTCCACCGCACTGTCCGCCTGCAGCTGAAGAAGCGAAGCTGGCCCTGTCGTCTGCTCAAAGTAGTTCTAGTTGTTCACTGGACTCGGGTGCTGGGGAGAATCGGATGGGAGACCATGCGCACGAACGATTGGACGCCTCGCTGCCCGGGGACTCGGTGGCCGCATGCTCAAACCAAGCACCTCAGGAGCACCCAAAAGAGGATGGCCAGCTCTGTGCCGACACCGGTGAGGCTACAGAAGAAGACAAGAGCTGGGGATTCTCGGAAGGAACCGACAGTGCCAAACCGCCCCTGGGCAGTGCTTTTGCTCGGGCCAGCGGCAACAAGCCACCTTTGCCTTGTAAACCCCCGGTGCTCCATCACGCCCCTTCCAAGCATGAATCGGGTGAGTGGTAGTTTGGTTATTCCCACTTGGGCAGCTCTATTCGTGCTAGTTTTTGTGAAATTTTGGTGCTGAGTGAGTTGTTAGTGTGACAGCTTTTATCCGCACAAGACTTTGCAGTTCTACTCAGTCGCTTCTGTTTATGTGTTGCATGCAAAAACGGCAAACAAGCTCTTTTGTGATGAAATGGGATTTCTTAAATGGCTGTGTGTGTGTTGGACATCGTAGAGTGATTTTTTATTAGGAAAACAAGTCCAATTTTTATGGCATCAATTGGAGCACTGCAGCGCTGAGCTGTTGCAATGCAAGGTACAAAAGACAGCAAACTAGTTTCAGTGGTTTTCACAGGGTCAGCTCCTATTGGAAATGCAGAAAACTACCATTAAGGCGACACAGTGTAGGAAATGGAAAATTCCTGGCTTCTAATTGTGGCATATAGCACTAGTGACTAACACTAGTGGCTAGTGACTAGCAATACTTTTTCTTCAAAACAGCATCATGTTTAAAACTACAAGCCAGTTTTTTTTCTTGTCTTTAGGAGCTCCTTCTCCCAGTCACGCTGCCGCATCAATTTTGCAAAAGTATACTTGTAGGCTGTGAAGGCCTCTCAAGTTAAAGCTGTACAGACATGGTCAATGACAAGGAAGCCACTGAACTTTTTTGATTGAATGGTTTTTTTTTTGGTCCCTTATAAAACTGCTGGCGGACGCTTATTCTTTTCATTTTGGTAGAATTATCATTTGTGGGGCCTGTACCTAAGTGTAAGATGGCTTCTAATCTAATTGGATACTTTTATTCAAGTAAACTGATATAGAAAGAAAACAAATCTCCATAGGTTTATTTCGCACAGATTTCAAAAATTACGAGAATGTGGAAACTAAAGGATGTCACCAAAATGTTGCACCTGAATTCTATTTTAAATTTGAGCTTCATGGAAATTATGTCACTTTAGCATTTATCAAAAGTTGGGGATATCAGTTGCATCACATTATGCTTGTTACTAACAAACAGGCAAAAATGCTGCCTGTGCATCATTTTACGATTCCTTGTGATTCAGTGCGACTAGGCTTTGCTCGTAACACACTGTCATTGAAGCATTTCTGTCCACTTGCTAACTTGCTCTTGCAGAAATATAATAGCTCAATACCAATTCTAGCTCTGTTTTGCTGGTACCACTTTTGCACATGAGATGCAAAAGGATATGCAAAGCCTATATGGGTGCCTGGTTCATGCGGATGATTCATCGTCTGTCTCTGAGCACCTTCATTTGGCATGAGCGAACAGTGGGTAGCGCCTGTGCCATGCCATGCTCTAGGGTATTCAAAGTCTACTCTGTTGCGCGAGCATGTTGCTTGGCATCAGAGCTTTTACTGTTGCTACATTAGGTGTTGCTTGTATTGAATTCCAATGGCAGATCCGGTGAACTCTCAGAGCAACTTTTTTGCTCCTTTCGGAGCAAACACGTTCCACTGGCCGATCGGGAGCAAACAAATCCTGTTCCAATGGCAGATCGAGAGTGTCGTCACAGCCGAGATCACTCCCCCGAAATCGGCAGAGTCGGCCGGAACTCGCGGGGGGCCTTGTCTTCTCTCATGACGTTGTCGTTGTCTGTTTCCGCTCACTCCCCTTTTTGAATTGCCATGGCGCCCGCTCCGGGAAATACGCGCAACGGCCGCAGTCACAAAGGGAAAATAGATGCTTCACACCGTGTTACATTCATGCTTGCTACTTAACGAAAGCGAGTGCAACAGCTGAAACTTGGAATCAAGTGGGGAGGAGCCCAGCTTGAACATCTACTGATTGGTCATGGGGTATAAATATGCCTGCTTTTTTTTTTCTTTTTTCGCCTGCCTGTGAAAGGCCGCCGAAACTTTTGTCACGGGCGCCGTTGGATGCCGTTGAGGCTACTAAAGTCCCTTTCATTGGCACAAATGCCAATGAAGGGACTTGAGTTGAAACCCGACAAGAAAATGCTAGCAAGGAAGCAGATGGTTTTGGAAGGGCTCGATGTAAAGGCTGCCAGGAAATTGCTGTTCCCGTCATGCTTGGCATTTACTCCGGTGGGAGTGCATGCGTTACAAAGGCAGTTTCGGATCACCTGCTCTTCGGCAGAGCAGTGTGCTGTGCGGTGGAGCTTGGCGACCGTCCCCGATCTGACATTGTAATTTAACATTAGCCTTGTGTCTGCTGATGGGTGGGAGACTGCTGCTGTGGGTTATGCTGAAAGTCCTGGCAAGGAGGGATTGAACTGTATCTGAAGGAACAGATGTCAGCTTGTTCACATCTGTTCACGGCATTGTTATGACAACTGTTACTGTGAATCTTGATCCTCTGGCACCGCTTGGTGGGCTTGCTCAGTGCCGTTGTCTTCTACAGGCAAGGAAAATGAACATTGACTGATTACTGTGATGTGGTTCATCGTGCTGTTGAAGATGCTCCACAAGAAATGGCATTTTTTTTATGATCAGCATCGTTGTCCGCCGTTGATTATTCATTGCAGTACCATAGGCTTTTCCCATTGACTTTCAAGCAGTACCATTCCGTCCCACGCCAGCTGAATCCATTTCTTGCTTCTGATTTTTCTGATGTCATCCCTCCATTCATTGCCGTTCCTCTTTTTTCTCAGTGCCATTTCATTGCTTTTGGGGTCTATGGTTTTGTTTTCGCTCCAGAGACAGAATGAAGACTGTAAAATGAATGCGCATAGTCACTGCAGTACATTTGCGAGATTTGAGATAATGTTGTACGTTGAGACAGTTTTTGAAATGGCTGTGGCTAGCGTTCCGTCCAGACGGAACGATATACAAGTGCTAAAGTTCTGTCCAGCGTGAAATTTGAAATTTGTACAGTTTCAGCGTGAAATTTGTACAGTTCCGTCCAGCCGAAAGCAAAACCGGCTGATGCTCAGTCTTCAGGTTTGGCGTAGAGGTTGCGGCTCGGATTATGGCACTACTGATCCGGTTTCGATTCCCCCGGACATGCTTTTTTTTTTATTGTGTGGTTGTGCAAGCGTTTTGTAACAGCTAACTTATCGCCCACTTTACAATTGACGTGGTGAGACCAGTCGGTCTTGATTTTGCACTCAACCGGCCGCTCCGCTACCGCTCACTAGAGCCAAGGCCGACGTATCCATCGCCAGAGTTCCGATCATCTGTAGTTCGTAGTGGTGATTACTAATTAACGGTTATTCTGGCTAGTCACTGAGCGGAAGCGGTTCGTTTGGCTGGGTAAATATCAAGAAAAACTGCTCTCGCTGCTTGCAGCAAAAAAATGGTATCATATGGGAAAGATAGTGCTGAAGCACAGTACTAAATAACGGGGTATGTCTGACAGTGCCACGGCATCCTTAAAATGAGCCTGTAAATCTACTTGTAGCATGCTACGAATGCTATAAGTAGATTTGGAACAGTATGGAAAAAGTAAGATGCATTGCTTCAGAGAAATTAATTTTACAAGAATTCTATTTGTACCTCACAGGCATAACCATGGGCACAACCCAGTAAAACTTTTGGCTTTTCCTGTCTATCAAAATGAACCAGATGAGCATACATATATACATACAATTTTATTTAGAATTTATTTACAATTTTATTTACATACAATTTTATGTGTTGCTAACCCTAAACTGTTACGAAAAAGTTAAGCAAAAATGGCAGTACCAGAAACAAGCGGCCTGTACTGTTCCTGCTTGCGAAGCAGTGTGAGAAAGGTGGGTTGTAACTAACTCTGACAATCTAGCTAAGGGTAAGCACACTGAATGGCATGTAACCCCACCACAAACTATTCCACGCAAAAAAAAAAAAAGCATGTCTTGGGGGGGGGAATTGAACCCGGTATAGCAGTGCCATAATTCGAGGCAGGCGCAACCTCTACGCCAAACCTGAAGACTGAGCATCAGCCGGTTTTGCTTTCGTCTGGACGGAACTGTACAAATTTTACGCCGGCTCCGTCTGGACGGAGCGCTAAGCTCTCAGTTGTATTCCGTCTGAACGGAAGGATAACCCGCAGCGCTCCGTACCGTCTGGACAGAACGCTAGCCACAGCCTTTTGAAACACATTTTGTGTGTTCATACAGTTCTTGACGTACATTTTATGGTCCCATTAAATGTAAATATACAAAGGGTTTTTCAACCTTTATTTTTTTGTAGTTCCCAAAGATTTGCTGACTTATCCATATAGTGGGTGAAAATCAGCCGTAAAAACAGTTTCAATATTGAAAAAACAAGAGCGGTCTGTGTGTGACATGCATTTTGCCGCCTCCCTCAGGTCCTCCTGTCGAAATGGAAGATGTGCCTCATTGGCCTCAGCAAGACTATGTTGGCCACAATGGAATCAGTGAGCCCCCTTCCAACAGTGTGCTTCTCTATACTCTTGCGGCTGCATCTGGAAGGTCTACCATGCTTCTACAGCAGGTACTGGAATGTCGCTGCCTCTCATCAATATTACAATATTCAAAGTATTACTTGCTGTGGTGGTTTAGTAACTGAGGTGTTGCACTACCAATCATGGTGTCACAAGCTGGATTCGTTCCCACGGGAGGTATTTTTCTGATAGAGGCGGAAAGCAAGAATGCTGCGAAATTGCAGTGTGTGCTCAGCAAACTGAAACGAACTAACTTGCAGCCCTCCATTCTGCTGTGCCTCATAGCTGAGGTGCACGTGTATTATGCAGAACACCACTTAAAATGAATTTTCACAGCGCTGATGCTCATTGCAAAATTTAGAGAGCTACAAGAAATGCACTTGATGGTGTGCACTGATTGGTTGCTGTTAAAAAAATTTTGTGCATGTTTTGTCAAAATTTATTGCATGCCTAGCGTGGCCCTCTGGGTCCTTGCATGCTTTGTAGTGTTGAATGTCAACCGTGCTTACCTTTTTGTTCCTCTTGGCTGTGTTTCAGGATAATGTGTGTCATGACAAGTACAGCAACAACAGTGGCTTAAAGCATGCTGCCGGTGAAACTTTGGCTGAGCTTGAGACTCGAGAGCATGAATTATTCAACGTAGAAGCAGTCATAAATTCACGCTCGTACAAAGTAAGTGGCCTGTATTATGTTAACCTCATTGGTTGTGTGAAAACGTGCAACCATCATGAAATCTAAGCTATTTTGTTGGGGCATGGCAAAAGTGCTGCAACTGATGGGAAGTAAGTGCATGCTTTTAATGTGAATTTTTCTTTTAATGCACACCAGCGTTCTTGCCTATTCTGCTTCAGTGTTTTGTGGGCACCTGTTGCAGGGTGATCCATTTGGAGACATCAACTTGGATGCCCAAGTGGATGGTAGCGGTGTGGAGTTTATGACGCAAGAAGAGGCTGACAAGCTGCTTAGTTCAAGGTAAGGAAAGGCACTGCAATTTTCGCTGAGAACGCTATGGGTGTGACAAGGTTTAATGCTCAATGCAGGAGCCGTGCATCTTTCAGGATTGTGTTTCCATTGTGCACACATCTAAAGCTGTTGTAGTTAGCTCATGATAAAACGTTAAATTCTAGCATGATGGGAAGGAGAGGTGGGCAGGGACAAGTAAAAGAGAGAAAGCATTATGTAAGGCCTGCGGCAGGGCCACTTTAAACAAGTTTTAGACTTGCATTATGTGTTCGACACTATGTGGTCACGATGCCGTTACTATATAAAAGATGAAGATCAACCATTCAGATTTCTCAGAAATGGGGAGTGTGTGTGAAACCTTGGTGGAGACTGAGGTGTGCCTACCACTCGTGAGACCTTGATTGCGACTCGGGTGTGTGTTCTCAGCCGGCAGCAGGAGATCCTGAGCGACGAGGAGGCGCAGGAGGTGCGGCGGCTGCTGGTGCTGCGAACCCCGTCCCCAACCGCTGTCGAGGAGGAGAGCCGCCCGCCCAGCGTGCTGGTGGTGGAGGAAGAAGGGGTCGCCTACCACGTGCTGCCAGACGGACACTTCTTCACCGAGCAGCCGGGCCTGTCGACCGAAGTGGAAGAAGAGACCTTTGTCTTGCCCTACCAGCCACGGCCCGCGCGTGTCAAGTTCAGCACAGAGCCTATCAAGGTAGGGATTGTCTCGGCATTGGATGGGGCTTCTTGCTAACGTCTAATGGCCAGGCTGCTGCGATGCAGTCACACAGCCATGCCTCCTTCACAATGCTTTTAAGGAATTTCTTTGCGCTATTGCTGAGGGACCATTTGCATATAGGCCTCATAATTTTCATTTTAAAGGGACACTAAAGGCTGAATGAAATTTTGTTTTATTTGAAAGCACATACTTTCGTAGCTCTCTTGGCTTTTGTTCGACGAGAAGCGATTAATTATTTGCGGAGAAATAAGCGAACAAAGCTGGCATTTCTCTCACGCACTTCCCTTTCGTTTTTTCATGACTCAACCATTGTGTCACAAATTAGGAGCGAGGCACCAGTGCGGTCTAGGCGCTCTCACGCTGGCAGGAGTAGCTTTTATGTCTGCAAGCCAGGGCTGCCGCCGACAACGTTTTGTCTGGCCGAGGATGCCGGCTTAGTCTTTTCCGATGTGTCCCCGGCGGAACGAGAGATGCTTTTCGACATACCATGCCAACAACACCGCCTCAACCGCTGCCCAAGGCCACACACCGAGTGATACGTGGAATGGGTGCGGCGCTGAGAATCCGACGCCGTTCTAGCGAGCTCCTGCGCTGGCGCCTTCCCGGCACAGCGAAAAGTGCGTCAGTGAAATGCGATCAGTTGCGACCGCGCTCTATGCTTCCAGCAGTTGAACTCTATAAGCTGACAGTGAAGATGTCTTTTTGTTTGCTTATTGAATAAACCAGTGGCCACATATTACAAGCTGCGAACATTGCAATTGAGTAGTCCGTCGTGGCTCCCTCCGGCCCAAACGTAGAGCTATGCGGCGTTTACGGATTATTAACAGCGGCTTGCGGCGAATGGATGATCACAAGGTAGTGACCCCTTAACCTTTCACGAGCGATAAAGTTCTAATCGGTCGCGGCACGCATTACCGATAGCAACATCGGCACGCACAGAACGGAAGATTAGAAGCTCAAGTGTGGCGCTTAGACATCTTGTTCCTTTTGCCGCTTCCTGCTGGGGTTATTGCTTGCAGAAGCTCGGGCGTTCATCATCGTAGATTATTGACTTCTCTAATTGTGCGCCAATGTAGAACACGTCTTTTCCAAAACGAAAAAACATGGTCGCCGGCTCTGAAGTGTTAGGGAAGCAGCCTGTCTCGCAATGTATAGAAGCTGTCTGTGTTTTTTAACACTTTCGTGACCGTGTAAAAATCGGTTGTTTTTGGGTGGTCCAGGAAATGTTTTTCACTTTGATGCTAAAGTGCAAGGTATGAAATGATAAAGGAAGGATAGGTCTTTCCAACAGTAATAATTTCAAACAACAGATTTTTTTCAAATTTTATAAAAAAAACTATCAAAACAAAAAAAGGACAAAAAGAAAAAAAATGATGAAAACATCAATGCAACTTTGCACATGGTAAACATAAAATAATTAGAGTATACAGTTTGAACGCAAAGCACTTATAGAAGAATTCTGCAAATATGAGCTCTGTTTGTACAAAAGTTATTTACATACATACAAAAATATAAGCCTACCATGCCACCGCACAAGCAGTTTCTCTAAGCGGTGGACCAGAGGTTGGCTGTGCATGTTTCGCAGACATTTGTTTTCTGCTCGACCTTCCTTTCTTCGTAGCACAGTTAGCAGTTCCGGAATTTTTCAATTTTCCGTGGTTGGTGCTGGGGACCCTAAGGTGCAGTTTTAGGGGACACAACAGGAGGGACGGTGGGGCTCGCGAGATGTTGCTCATCACCAGCCCAGCAGCTGTTCAGTTAGCTCGAGTATGAAAGTGAACTGATCAAAGCGCAAGCTCTGTGACAGCTCCGGAACTTCTGGATGCTGCCGACGAAATCGACAGCTCTGACGAACTGCTGTGTGCTACACGGAGTGCTACGCCAAGGTCAACTCCGAGCCGCCTTCGCGGAGAGAACCCGACTTTTTGTGCAGCTAGTGCCAAGTGATCTCACCCGAATGTAGTCGACACCCTGCAGATAAGAGCTGGGATCCTTAGAACAGGCCGGATCTGTTTACATCAACTCGCGCCCGTGATAAAACGGCGGGAGTAGATAGCAGAACTCACCGGCAGATACCTGTTAATGTTCTGGGGCGCTTTGTTGCACTTTCACCGTCCGTACTAAAGTCTGACGAATCGAAGTCATCTTCCGTATCTGTGCTGCTAGCATCATCCACAGATTCCAGCTCAGATTCATCGAAATCCATCGAAATTCGCTGTTCGCGTGAAGCATTGGAGAGTGGTGTCGATATTCTAACGAAAACCATGTGGCTCGTCTCCCCGCCGGTGAAGGACATTTAAAAGTCCCCCCACCCCCGCAGTGGACAAAAGAAACTCTAAAGCGAAACTGATAAAATACTTCCTTTTTTACCCTTTGGATGCCGGTAGCTGTCCAGACGCGCTCGAAGAGCTCCAAAATTTCAATTCGTATTCGATAGCATATATCGGTGGGAATAGGCGCGGTCACGAAAGTGTTAAATAAAATGAGAATGAGCACACGTAAGGTATTGATTTACATTTATTTTACATGCTCAACCATCGAAGAGCTGCTTATTTGTGGAAAACAGCCGTTTTTAATTAGCCAATATTAGTAACGAAGTTCTTTCAAATTATTTAACTTTCTTAGTTCCAAAAAACATTTATAGATGTTTCTCCAATGCGCTCTTGCCGTTCTCAACTTTTGTGATGTCCCAAACTGTGGTACCCGAAAGCGTACTGGGTGTCGACATCCGTTTTCACGTTTCTGGCATTTTCTGCCTCATTAAACAACTGCTAGTCACGAGAATGGTGTACAGTAATCCCTCCTTATAGCGAAATCGCTTTACTTGAAATATCGCTTTATTCGGTATTTTTTTCAGTTCCAACCCAATCGCATGCATTTTAGGCTACATTACTCGAAGCGCACGAAAAGCTTGACCCGCTTAGAGCGAAGTGTCGAGCGGAGGCGTTGCCGAGTGGCGGCAAGCCAGCGGCGAGTCAGGTTGTCAACATGACGTGTCAACGCAAGCAGGTGTTCACCGGGCGATTTTCTCGAGCCGGTCATGCTCGATTCTCCCCATCCAACTTAAAGGAGCCATGAAGACAAAATGCAAGTTGGGTTTATTAGAAAGAGTGCTTAGTCCCGATAACAATTATACCAATATCATCGCAATCTTCGAACAAATAACGGAGATATTAAAGAAAACGTTTGAAGCAGTCGCGACCCCCTAGCCAATTTCCCGCAACTTTTCTATGACGTCACGGAACCTTGTTTGTGCGATTGGCGGCCGCCTAACTGACCTATCGCGACCACACATGACTGGACGTCTGTAATGGGGCCTCTAGTTCCACTTGACCGCATCACTTGAATGCTAACGTGCAGTTAACGCACTGAAAATTATGTTTTATTGTTGGCCCATATGACGTCATCCTTGCTCAGAACACGTCATTGTGGCGCAAAATTTGAAAGTTTTTAAATATTTCTTGCGTTTTTTTCGTTAAAAAAACAACTTTCGTGGCTGTAATGGAGCTGAGTGAGATACTTAATCCTCGTTCTTTCAAACTAAACGAAGTTGTATTTTCTCTTCATGGCTCCTTTAAGGGGGGACACTGCTCTTTAAAAACTTTTTTAATTTTTGAGTAAACTCTGTGAAACTTGTCAGCCTTGCTGCTTTTCCTCCACTGATTTCAAATATGGAATTATTTTTTTTGTTGGTCAATTAGGTCCCAAGATAATTAGAGGTAATTAACCATTTTTGGAGGAACATTAGACAAAACTGTGTTGGTCAGAAAACTGTAATCTTTACATTTTCCAACACTACGAACCCTGGTGAGTGCAATAAGACAGTTTTTTTATGCATCGCTTGGAACTAATTTTACAGCTCATTAAACCTTGCTGGCAACACTGGCAAGGAGCCATTTTGAGTGCCAACTTCAAACACTGAAGTTTAATGAGCTGTAAAATTAGTTCCAAGCGATGCATAAAAAAACTGATTGTCTTATTGCACTCACCAGGGTTCGTAGTGTTGGAAAATGTAAAGATTACAGTTTTCTGACCAACACAGTTTTGTCTATTGTTCCTCCAAAAATGGTTAATTACCTCTAATTATCTCGGGACCTAATTGACCAACAAAAAAATAATTCCATATTTGAAATCAGTAGAGGAAAAGCAGCAAGACTGACAAGTTTCACAGAGTTTACTGAGAAATTAAAAGAAATAGTTTTAAGAGGAGTGTCCCCCCTTAAGACAAACGGTCCAAATGCGTGCTAGGGTCATTGAATTGTGTTCCTAGAGACATTGGTCAATAGCGCGGACGCGACGGTGCGCGAGCCCTTACACTCCAACCGTAGAATAAGCAGTGCCGTCGACAACAGGATGCCGAAAAATTCTTGTTTAGCAATTCACTGCTGCGCACCGTGGGATAAAATTTCCCAGTGATCATGCCAAGCCCCTAGTGCAAAACCGGCTAGTTTTCATGATTGCACTGCGTACCCAGAATGTGAGTGGTAAATTTTTTTTTTTTTTTTAATGTAAACAAAAGCAACCTCAGACTTGAGCCACGACGTTTGCGGCGCTTTCCAGCTCGAAACTCGCAGCATTCCCTGACGCACACCACCCCCCCCCACCCAGCCGCCACCCCTATAAAAGTGGCCACTGCCTTCCCCTCCTCATTTGCTCTCCAGTTTGCGAGGCGTTCGGACGCCAGCCCACTGCTTTCGCTCGCCTTTGTGTCACATCATCGCCGCCTTGCTACCAGTTGGAGCAGGGGTTTCGCACCTGGCAAGAACTAGAAACAGCCAAACCTCACTGCCTTTTTTTTGTACCAGAATAACGTTTTCTTTCACTAAATACATTGTATTTTGATTCCTCTCAGTTGTGGCGCAATTAAACCTCAACTACTTTAGCTTTTCTCAAGTGGTCGCTTATATCGAAATACCACTTATAACAAAATATTTCGCTGTCCCGCTGACTTCGTTATAACGAGGGATTACTGTATTTGGATACCTGGCACCATAATCTATCGATACAGGCTAACTTGTTTTTACCCTTTAGTGTCCCTTTAAGTGTGGTGGTCCTTGTTTTGAACATGTTGCACATCGTGGGTGCATGCTGTAAAGCACTAACCAAGATGGGCGACCATGCACCGTCCATCTTTGCCAGAAGGATAGTTGACAGATACATATTGTTCTTCTGAGTGAAGTTTGTCTGTTCGAGCCCACACAGCTGATTTTGCAATTTATTTTTGCCCTCAAGTGCCAACGGTTATCCGCTAGCCGTGGCAGTGCTGGCCAGAAACCAGACAGACTAATTACAATTGGGTGGGCGTTTCTAAGCTATTTTTATTCTGATGTTGTCTTCGTGCTGTCGCATTGTATATGAAATAGTTTTATACTCCAGCCTTGCAGCAGCATTCATCAGGCTAACAAAGTCCCACTCGTGGGAGCTCTGCCTTTGAAACTGTCAAGGGCAGCCTTGGACTTGCTCGGGCTGCCGTAGACTAACAGCAGGGGAATGGGAGAGTGGGAGCACACTGATGGTTAAATTTTAATTGATCGAAGTTGTGGTCGATTCGTTTTGGTGACACACTGGCATGACTTCATTTTTTGTGTATGAGCCACAGTGTTACTGGATGTGTGCTGGCCAAAATGCTGAAATTTGTGGGTTTACTTTTATGTTCTCACTTTTGCATGATAGCAATTTTGTTTATGCACATGGCACACCAACCTACATGTGCATTCATGTTGGTTCATTGTTCTCTTAAAATGCAAAAAAAAAAAAAAAGGAAATACATTTAATAAACAGTTGACTCATGCGAGTTCAAACTGAAAAGTGGACGATTATGTGGCATACGCTCAGGTCTCTGCATTCGCAATGATTATGTGTCAAATGAGTTCATTTGCAAGCTGTAGCATGCTTTGTTGGCCGTTACAGAAAACAAACAGTAACCAATACGTAAGTAACCAGTACGTAGGGGCAGTGATCAGTTTCTGTGCTGCTTGATAGCTTGGTGCTTGCTTCCTGTCTGACCGATTTCCCATCTCTAGCATTGCCTTACCCAAGAAGTAAAGGCCATGCTGCCAGGCAGCGCAGTGATTGCTTACAATTGCCCACCCTCTAAACTGTTGTGGCCAATGGCACATTCGTTAGCATATTATGTTTTCTTAGTGTTGCATGTGCAGGGTGTGTTGCGCTTAGAGGGAATACATGTGTGCATAACCTTTGCTCGGTGCAGGAGCAGGGGTTTGGTGGGCATTTACTCTGCATGTTGTCCGCTATGGCAGGGCGTGCTACTTGACTCGCTGATGGGCTCAAGTATCACAACCCACGTGCAGTTTGTCACAAAATATCCCCAATGCTGCAGTTGCTGTGTTTTTCTATTCACCCCATCCGGTATTATGTAGTAACGTTGAGACAGACCAAGCTGCACAATGTTTACACAAATTTCGTGCACAAGATTGCTGGCAAATGTTCATTTTGATTGAAAAGCCCCACATCGTTATGTTTCCATTGGCAAGCTGAACCATCTCAAACCTGTTTCACATGTTGTGAATGAGACAGTGGTATTCGATTTGATTCACCATTTGTGCACTTCTACTCATTTCCTGTTTCAAAACACGATAGCACCTTTGCCAAATTCGCCCTACAAACATTGCTGCAGGTATGATTATTATAGAGGGCTTCGTTTGCTTCTGAAAGCATGTGTCTTAGCTGCTTGCTGAGTAGTACTTGAAGTAAGTTATATGCAGTGGATGAAGTTTTTCTTTCTTCTTTTTTTTTTTGTGTGTGTGCGTGTGTTGTTGGGGCTGTTCACCTGACCCGGCTCTTGTTGGGCTTGTGTAAGCAGAACCGTGGGATGCCAAGCCAAGCTGCAGCAACGTGTGGTGTCCGCTCCTGTGGGCATTTGCCCCCCGGCACTCCTTGCGCCTGCGCTTTTACTGTGCCTTGCTTGGAGTGAAAAAATACTTTCGTATGTTCCTTCAAGGCATGTATGAAAAGTGTATGATTTTGTGACGATGCACTAAAATGTGTGCCCCAGGGAAAGTTAAAGCTAATGTTTCTACAGGGCCATCATTTGAAATGAGTTCATTTGCAAGCTGTAGCGTGCTTTGTTGGTTTACTTAAACAAGCTTATTTTAATATTTAAACAAGTCGTAGCAAGTACAGTGGTATGGAGCTTGTTCAACAGATACAAGTGAGGCTCAAACATTTTGTAACTGAGAGCACTCTGAAGTAGGATGTAGCCATGCAACAAACTTAGGTGTTGGTTTTTTAGGTAGCTGCACACGTAGCTGCTCATTTTTATCGATATATTTTCAGGATTGTTTGATGACGAGTGACTGCACAGTTCATGTACTACTTGGCAAAGGGCTGTATAATGGCAATTAGGTCTTAAGTGGTCAAAACAGCCCTTGTAAAGTTGTAAATACTGCCTTTTTAAGGCTGTGACAAACCGCGAGATGTTCCTACATGAATGTGATCTTAGCGTCTTGATCGCTAGTATACAAAATTTTGTTGCCCGCATTGAGTGGTTTTATATAAAAATTTGCTATTTTGCATTGTAATGAAGGGACACTCAAGGCAAATCGCAAGCTTGGCTCAGACAAAAGCTCAACTGCCCCGAGGCCCTCTCAGTGTTAATTGGGCGGCTAAGGGTGCTTTAATTGTCGAGAAATTAGCAATTGAAACACGCATTTCGTTCCTCGCACCATTTCATGACGTTTCGTGTGACATCAACAGTTGCTGGAAGCGAGTGAGATAGTGGTGTGGTCTAGCAAGAAAACTAAAACCTACCGAGCGAACCATTGCGGCCGCAGGAGCCACTGGTCGTGCACCCGGCACATACGACAAAGCAACTTGCCGCCCCGCATTTCCTTTACCGGCTACTCTCTGGGCATCAATCTTGGTGCCGCATGGGTCATGAGATGGTGATTAAACAATTTAAATGCGCCGTGTGGCATTTTACTTTACCTACAAAGCGTCTAGCGGACAGCGCAGCTGCAGCGAGAACGGCGCCAGGGGCGCTCCTTTTATTTGCCTTCTGGTTATGGATAGTTGGTTTTAGTTGCTTTGATGCACTCTGCTTAACTACATGTCGCCATCTGTTAATTTAATTTGTAAGAGCGTGTAACACTAAATTTTTTCCATCGCGATATGGCAACGCTTATTGCTCCACCTGTTGAATGTTTGCGAAGCGAGTTGCCTATTAGCCCATCTGCCAGAAGTGTGCCTAGAGCTTGTACGAGTGCCCAAACCACTACTAACAAGCGCCTTGGTGCGAGTATGGAATGAAAAATGTGCATAACATGATACAAATAGTATCGTTTTATTTAAGTACGCACAGTAGTGGAAGTATAGCAGCACACAATGCTTTGAATCAAAAGACCCGGTTTGACGCACACATTTTATTCAACTCCAAGACAACCAAGAAATGGTTTCAAGCAGACACATCGTCATGGCATGCGCTTTGAGGCCGAAGCACAAAATTAACAGGCGATCGATTGCCTCCAGTTTGTCGTAAGGATAGCACTCGCTTCTTGCAATTTATGGGGGCGAACAAGTCACTCTTGCGCAAGCTGAGAACATTTTAAAAAAAAACTCATGCACACTCTACATACCCGGTGCGTGGTTGAATCGTCGCTAGGGATAAATCCAACATTGTAAGCACAGTTGTAAGTGCAGGAGCACGCCGTCGAATTTTATCGCTAGGTGAACGCTACCACAACACGCACGCAGCTTCGGCCGCCACCGGCCTAGGTGCAAAACTTCGTTCGGGCAGACAGCGCTACGTGAGGGAGCAAAAACTTGTTCTATCAGATGCAAATTACTGTCCATGGAAGAGCGGAACCGGGAAAGGGCGACGCGGTACTTGCTGCCATGATGTAAACAAGGAGATAGCAGACATGCGACTACGCTGAACCTGCAAGAACCATTGCAACCGCCACTGGGGCTGCGTCTTGGCAGCTTGCGAATGTCGGCATGGCTTGAATTAAACCTGTACATTTAAAATTGTTGGACTTATGAAAGTGAACGTGCAAAGAAAAATTTAATGTGTTTTTTTTGAGATCTCGTGTGCACGGTTCTCGTTCTGTTGTTCGTCATGTGACTCTTGGCACATCTGCTCAGTCGCCATTGACGTCTCTGCTGGGTGGCTGATAGCTTCATTTTTTTATTACAATTATTTTCAAGGTACTGACCCAGAGAATGGTATATTCGTTTTCTGGGGACGCCAATCTGTCTATTTAGACCAACTTCGGTTTTGCCTTGAGTGTTCCTTTAATTGATGCAGTAACCGTTTACCATCTATTGGCTGGTGCAAAAAGGTTGTAATTTTAAACCTGCTGTCATTCAAAGTACAGTTTTTTCTTCTTAATTTTATGCTTAGGTTTTCAGCACCCATTCCGTAGATGATTATGATCGACGCAACGAAGAAGTGGATCCAGTGTCTGCATCAGCGGAATATGAACTTGAAAAGAGAATCGAAAAGATGGACGTGTTTCCTGTGGAACTTGTGAAAGGTACTGCAGAAAAATTTTTCTTTCTCTTTGCTATATATTCATTCTTAAAATGGACATTAACAGGAAACAGTTGCTTCCTTTCCTGGCAATCTTTTTTGTGAATGATGCAGTTGCCGCATTGATACTCTCTCTGTTCTCTGCTGCTGCTGCTGCTGCTGCTGTTCCCTATTTCATTTTTAAAATTTTCGTGTGTCGAAAAAGCAAAAACAGGTATGACAAATAAAATAATGAAAAGCAAAACAGGTATGGCAAATACATAAATAACAGTTTAGTGGGAAGTTTACCTGTTCAGAAATGGGGCTACACCACCTCAGTAAGCATGTATTCCTGATGCTGTTATCATGCGTGCGAAAGCTGCTCAGTGTGTTCTTTTGCTGTTTTCTTTGAGCCTAGCCATAAATTTAGTGATTTAAATTATCGGCACCCATAAACAGCCTGAGGCAGTGATGTAGAACAACAGAAACTGCATCTTGCCACAATAAGGTGATCATTGTAGCTCACATCTCAAAAATACATTGCATGGCATTAGGCGAAGCAATTTCATCTTTTGGGACAAAATTTCTGTGCTGAGTCAACAGAACTGTCAGAATTTAAAATGTTCACATTTTTATAGATTTATTTTCAAAGCCTCATGTCAGGAGTGGAAGGAGTAAGCAATGCCTAAGTTGGGCGGCTCAAGTGAGTTATGTGTGGGTTGGGCTGTTTGAACAGGATTTTTGATGCGTGTTAGAAGTTTGGAATGCACCAGTGCTGATAGGTGCTAGGCTTTTTGCCGTCCCCATGAGTGAGAAGTCCCACCTGTTCCCACACAGGACCCGAGGGACTGGGCCTCAGCATCATTGGCATGGGAGTCGGTGCCGATGCTGGGCTGGAGAAGCTGGGAATATTCGTCAAAACCATCACAGAGAATGGGGCTGCCTACAAGGACAACAGGTAGTACTGGGGCAGCCATGCTTGTTTCCCACATTAGGCCTGCTGCGGCAGCTCGGTGGCTAAGGTGTTGCTCTGCTGAGTGCAAAGTTGCAGCTGGGCGGGTAGAAACATAAACTCCTCTGTGTACGACGTTTTAGCTCCTGTTGGTCTAAATTGATCCACTGCAGACCACTATGGCACACCTCATGGGCCAAGTGTAGCCTTGGCATATGGAACCTGTTTGATTTAATTTCCCACATGGCCTGCAGCACAGCAGTGGCACGTGCGACAGGTGGTGGTGCCAGTGCCTTAATACCATGGTTCCCTGCTTGAGTTCTCAATGGTCTGTTTTGCGGGTGAATTTCTAATGTTGGGCATGGGCTGATGTGCAGACATTGACTGCTCTAATGCTGCACCCTGGACTGTGATGTAAAAATAGAAAATAACTTGTTAAGGCCCTAAACAATGATCCAAGGTAGTCCAAAGGTGCATCGTATGGTCTGGGAATGTGAAGGGGGATGGGGGTTGTTTTGTTGTCATTGATTATTGATTGTGCCATGTTTAACTAATCAAGTTGCTGGTTCCAGCTGGAAGGATTGGCTGACCCTCTTTTGTAGCTGGAACCCGCGTTACTATAAACGTTACCTTGAAGTGTTAATTTGTGGTACAGTGGAACCCCGGTAATACGACTTTCAAGGGACTGCGTGAAAGCGTTAAAACCGAGGCGTCGTACCACCGGGGTGCGGGTAAATGCCGGCAAAGTAGATGGTCTCGCGTGACAGGTGGGCGAAGAACTTGTTTAAACTACTATAGTTAGCGCGTTTTGGCATAATTTGCAAACCCCTATCTGAAATCCCTAGTTTCAAATAAAACGCCTATTTTGTGCCCCCCCCCCCCCCCCCCCCCCCCCCCCTCATGGTGTCTGTGCTAGCCCGCCAGCCATAGCCATGCACCATGCGCTATGCGATCCCCGTGCCATCCGGCGCTGTTTATAGCCCGTCAGTCCTGCACCTCATGGGCGCGAGATAAGGCTGCCGTGGTCGAGCAAATTGAGAGGAGAAAAGGCGAGAGAATGAAACTGCCAAGGCCAAGATAAACGGACGATAGTGCGAGGCGACGATTGAAAGAAGGTGGCAAAGAAAGGAGTGGGGCGACAACATGGCTTTAAAAGACACTGATAAACATATAGCAGAAATAGAGGGGGAGAGAGCGTCGTGAAAAGAAGAAACCTGAATTGAGTGGGCGAAAAAAGCAGGTGTTCGGTCATCGCCATGGGGTTGTGTCGTATGTGTTTTCGCGTTTGTCCGCTCAGTGGGAGCTTCGAATTCGCTGTCCACCGGCCACCAGAACTTTGACTTCTCACAGTTGGCGCGTTTTCATTTTGCTGCCGCGTGGGGCCGTCGAAGGATAACTCTTGCCTGCCAGTACCCGCCTGCTTGCTTGCGTCTGTTCAGCGAGTGGTCTGGCCCACCTGCGGACGTTTGCACATCAAGCAGCTTCAAACGGGGGTTAAGAATAAAGAAAGGTCGGGATGAGGCAGCGAAGCGGTGTAAAAGATGGGAAAAACGCTGGTTTATCCACGCCAGGGTGCGTCGTATGAAGCGGACTGCATGCACCCGCACGTTGTATAATCGGGGCTTTTAATGCATTGTTTCTTTGGGCAGTTTGCCGGGACCGCGGTGATCCGTTGTATGAAGTGGGTTCAGCGAGGTTCCACTGTATCTCCTCGTTTTCTCTAATTAAGAATCTGCGATTCACTGAGGTCTTGTCATTGCTTTCTGCTTGTGTGAAACATTTATCGGACATTTCCCATCATTGCGGCTTTCATTCTTTTATTGCCTTTTCTTTTCTCTTTAGCCTTCCTTGCCACTTATCCTTGAACAGTTATAAATACAGTTGACTCGCGATAATTCAAACAAATTTCAAAATTTTGTTTGGCCCGCTATGTTTCCAATGTATTTTAAAGCCGCTTAGTTCAAACTGTTCCATTGCATAAATTTGATTAATTTGTACTTTTTGCTTGTCCTTGCCGGAAAATATTTGCTGGATTGGCCAGTTCTAGCTGCACATTTGCATCCTTATATAACTAACAGTCACAAATAAAGCGATTACCTGCATACATGTGTCATAGCAAAACTGTGCGCTCCGACAACCGTGTGTGAATTGAGGAGAGGAATTTTTCGGTGCCCTTGCTGGCATTGAAAACTTTGTTTTGAACTTACATGCAAAGGCAAAGCAGTCATCCATTTGGGATTTTTTTTCAAAGTGGGGAAAGCACTTCAGTATTGTGTGTGATTGTTGTATTACTAAATATATGTGAATATTTCATTACAACACAAAGTGGTATGTTGCCCCCGAGTCATCATTATGAGTGATAAAAAATTCTGTGGTACCTTCGAGTTTGGATTACTGCGAGTCTACTGTACTAAAACAAAGGGCATCAAACAGTATTTGTTTTTGTTAGACGAGGATCCCTATATGCTGGTGCAATATGTTGCACAGTTAAATAGAGTAGGTAAAATTGGTCGGCATTTTTCATAACATAGAAAGCAGTCTTGGGTGGCCTGGTAACATTTTTTTCCCTAGCTGAGTATAACCCCAGCAAAGGCTGCTGCTTTTCAGTGTAAGTGAACGGATGTGCAACTGGTAACTGTTGAATGTGCACTTTGCTTGGAAATTTTGTGGAATAAGCATGTTGTCTGAGAAACTGCAAAGATGGCCTACTACTGTGTAGGATTACATGTTTTTGAACTAGCATTTTTAGTTAGCCGGCACGCACTTAGCTATCGTGTCTGGCATGTCATCTGTAATTCCACATTTACCGCTTTTCTATGTAAGCCGGCTACTAGCAGAATTGTAGCAACTAATACTTGTATGAAATTTGTTCGTGAAATGCCTCAGAGAAGTTCAGATTGTCTTTGCAAGCCTAAAGCAAATACTTCACGTCATCGCTTCCAATTCTTGTTTCAGAATTCGTGTCAACGACCAGATTATTGAAGTTGATGGGAAATCACTAGTTGGTGTCACACAGGCTTATGCTGCCTCAGTCTTGCGAAACACGTCTGGTCTTGTTCGGTGAGTAATTCTTTAGTTAATTTTCGGTTTTCATTTTCAAAATCTTGGGATTTTTATTGATGCAAGTCATTTGTTCACCCTCAAACAAGAAATTCTGTTACAAAGCACGTTTTACAGGGGAAAAAATGGTCTTTGCTTGACTGCTAAATGAACAAAAATACACTTGATTGATTTTTAAAAAATCTTGTAATTTGTGTCCCTTTCCCGCACTTTCAATTCCAAACGCAATAGTAACTCGGCAAAGGTCATGCATTGCTCAGCATCTGTTTAACGTCTGGCATAAAGGAGTACTGTCACTAAATTTCTCGCTTTCGGTTTTTATGCTGTAAAGAATACCTAGTGGTCCAGTAACTACAAAAATCCAACCAAAAGCGGTCACCCGCCAGCGTAGAATTAATTACAATGCATTTATTCCAATCAGTTTCAAATTCAGTCGTCGCGCGCCAAACGGCCGTTCAAATGCAGGACGGCGAATCTGACGTCGCGGTTTCAGTGACGTCAGGGACGTTTGCCGCATCGTCTGCTATGATTGCACAAGGTCCGCACTCGCCTGCGCAGTCGACATGTCGTCTGAATCGTCAGACTCGGATCAGTCGCTGCCACCCGACAGACGGAACAACTTTATTTGGCCAGGCGATTAGGCCGGCGATGTCTTCGCCGTCGTCCGTTTTTTAATATCACTGCGGCTCGAATCGGCGAAGACCGTGATAGCAACAGCTTGTCGCCACTCTTCCAATCAATCTGATCGCGAAAACGAAGTTGCACATGCGAGAAAGTAGATGTTAGTGTTGTGAAAAATTGTGCTAGGGGTTGTTATCAGTGCTGAATTTAAAAGCGGCGTTCAGATATTTGCCGCGATGGTAAGCCTACGCTGACCAGCAGCGAAAGTTCGGCGCTCCGGCCCAGCGCTGCCGGCACCGCCGAAAGATCGCGCCACGTGTGCGGTAGAATCAAAACAGGCCACAGCAAATGTCTTGGTTACCGATCACTCAAACGGCAATTATTGCCAAAATAAAGCACCACATGCGAATAAGGGGATGATAGTGTGGTGAAAAGTTGTGTAAGGGATGGGCATTCGCAGTTGTACAGATAGCAGCGATCAAATATTCGCCACGATACTAAGCCTAAAGTTCCCAACACCCAAACTGACCCGAGCAACGCCGAGCCCGCTGGCTTGGGCGACAGTTTTTGCGGCTGCCGCCATGCATGAACTCAGTTCACGTTTCACACTGCATGTCGCCGCGTGGAAAATAATGCATCTTAGCGTCGTCGTCGATTTGCTCGGACAGGTTTCCCTTGAGCAGTACTTCGCATTCCGCGAGCTTGCCATAGCACAACTTGGGTGAGCTCGGCGACGTGCACAGGCCACTCAGGTAAGAGACACACAATTTTAGGCACCAGTGCAAGGGAACACGATGCGCCGGCCACGAACTGAAGAGCAAAGACGTCGAACATGCAAAGTGTGCAAAGTTTACAAGCATTGCTCACAGAGGTACATCCACATATCCTGCCCAAACGAATACCCAAACGAATACAGCAGCGCAGGCTATCGTTTCCGGTTCTGAAAACGACTATATGACGTCTCCCTGAACCGGCCAGACACGCCGGCCAGTGTGTCGTCACGCCGAAAGCGATTTTGCTAGTGCTGCCGATTTGTGGAAGCTTGCGGCTGGGACAATCAAAATCGATTTTCGATGTGATTCTGGCCTCAGATCGCTGTAAAAATTTCTGTGAGGCATCTGTACAAACTACTGAAGCCAATTATATCATTTTTTAGGCTTCAAAATTTGGTGTCAGTACTCCTTTAAAATCACTCCTTCTAGGCAGACAACATCTACTGTGTCCAAGAAAAAAAAATTGTCATGTGGCCAAAGATGACACCCGGTTGTTCAAGGAATAAAGTTTATTCGAGCAAACTTGTGTCCCTCAATAAACTTAAAGAAAAACAAAAGGACAATTGAATGCTGCGCTGTTTGTTCGGGACGCATTTATCTCTGGGATGCGAATGTTTCTGGTAACGCAGATTTAGATTGAAAGCATTTAAGAACAGTCTGGGGAAGTGACCGCAAAGCAACACGGTTTCCCTATCAAATAAGGTTGCCTGTGCTGCGTACAAAAGAAAGGGAAGAAAACATGCGCTTCATTTCAAAACACATAAGTAAACAAAACAGAAGGCATGGTTTACAGCAATATCACAAAATCGGAATTTCAGTTCTGACAAATTTGTATAGGTGCAGCTATGCACAATTCTCACTTGATGATTTTAATCACTGTGCCACGAACCACCATGCTGAGTGTTGCAGTATAGTTAGCAAGAGGCGTGTGCTTGAATTGATTTGATTTTAGCATTCTTAGGAGCTAAACTGGGCATTTCTCCTGAATGTGGGAGGAGTAAGCAGCCTCTGCTTTCATGCTGTTAGCTGATACTGATTTGTACAACACTCAGGCTTCAAATGGTCTCTGGCATTTGCTGTGAAGTCACATTAAATATACATGCCACAACGTTTCTCCTAATGAAAAGAATAAGAAGAAACAATGCATTTCTGTCAATCACACTGTAAATGTAAATACTGATTTAGAGCAGGAAATGCAAGCAAAAGGTGTGTACACACTGCTGACGGTAGCTTTGTTCACAGCAGTAACAGGGCTTCCCGCTGCTAGGTGTTGTCACAAGTGAATAAAACTTGAATTGACCCGCAGTGGTGGCTCAGTGGCTATGGCATGTGCTGCTGAGCCCAACGACGCGGGTTCGATTCCTGGACGCGGTGGCCACTTTTCTGATGGAAGGCGAAAAGAGAAAATGTCCGTGTGTTTGAGATTTCGGTGCACGTTAAAGATCCCCAGGGGGTCAAAATTAATCCAGAGCCCGCCACTACGGTGCGCCTCATCACCTGTGTAGCGTCGGCGCGTTAAACCCCACAATCAGTCAATTAAACTTGGGATTGATTTTCAATTTCACTGTGCCCAAATTTATGAGGGGGTGTGCTGTTAAATTTTTTTAGCACCCGCATTTTACCTGCATACAGCTAGCAGTAGCAGGGGCAGGCACCCAAAATGAGTTTCTGGAGAAACCCAAAATTTTTGTTAGGTAACAGTTGCATTGACAGAAATGCGTTGTTTTTTCTTTTTCTTTTCATGAGGAGAAATGTTGTGACATGTGTATTTAATATGAATGCTGCTTCATAGGACATGCCAAAGATCATTTGAAGCCTGAGTATTGTACAAACTACAAGCTTGCTTGGGAGTTACTAAACCAAAGCATTTTGGCAAACATGGAATTTCTGTTTCTTTTGCAATTTAAAATCTCCCTGGTCAGAGAGAAAACAAACCAGCTTCTGCTGGTCTATAGTCCACTTTTAATGAGAAGAAAAAACTTGAAAGGCACATATTGATAGCAGACTAATTAGACCTAGTCATGTCAAGGCCAGGCACATTGCTTGCAAAGTAAGTTCTTTCATTGGAGGTAAAACAGGCCCGTTTTCAAGTAAGTTTACTGCAATGCCAAGAAGCCCAGATGTCTCTTTCAGCCTGTTTGATCAATGCCTTACGGCTTTCAGTTACAAGAGCAGCACTGCCAATGTTTTATTAGTGTTATTGCTACCCCTACTACTACTTTGCTTAGTAGTACTAGTAGGAGCCAAAAGGGCAACAGTGTTGAGCTCAGAATGAAGCTTGTCTTTTCTCCAATTAAGTTGTGATAGCATACAGGGTGTAAGGATGCTTAGTGCCTCCTGAGCTGCAGATTCTGGGAACAAGGAAATACTAAATAAATACCGTATTTTGGTTATGACACTGATTCCCCTTCAAAGTGCGCCGATGCACGCCACATTGCAACAGAGGCTGCTTTTTTCAGTGGCTTTAACAAGGGGTGATATTGTGTGGGAAGGCTGTTTGTTTATACCCCGGACATCGAATATAGCATCTTACAGACATATAGTTTGTGGGGATTATGACCCATCTGCGAATGCCCTCGGGTTAGCTCTTACGCCAGAGCATGGCCTCTTTGATGGGGCATTCCCTTCAAATACAGATGGCACTCAGTGGTTGTAGTAAATGGTTTGGAGCTTTCAAAGCTGAGCTCAAGACAATGGGGTCAGAGGCCTTAACAGACTTAATCTGAGCAGCAGCAGCCATTTTTCTGGAGGAGGCAAAAAGGAAAAGTCGTGAGATTTTGGCGCACAAAATGAACTTGAAGCAGTTTAAAGTAGCTTAGCCGTTGATGTGACAGGCAATTTTGAATTTCATGATCATGATGTAGTTTTTGTGAAAGCTAAATAGATGAAAGCTAAGATGATGAAAGATAGATGAAAGCTAAGTTTTGTGAAAGCTAAATAGATGAGCAATGCCCTGCATTTAAATTGCATTGATTGGCTTTACGCACAGTTGAAGACGTAACCACCTTTCCACAAGGAAAGAAGAGCCTGGGTCATGTGAGGCTTAAGCAAGGAACGTGGCAACACCAATGGTGGGGCACCCCGTTCTCCCGTGCTCGCAGGTTCCTGATTGGGCGTGAGCGGGACTCCACCAACAGCGAGATAGCGCAGCTGATCTACCAGTCGATTCAGGCAGACAGGGAACGGGAGGCCCGGCTCAAGGGTGCCCAGGACGCGACGGGGCCCGGGGGTGGGCTGGACTCCCTCGCTTCGACTCCTGACGACGAGGTGGATGCTCCCGGCACGGGCTTCGAGCTGTCCAACGACAGCAGCGACTCCCTCTCCCCGGACGCCGACCCCGACAACATGCGGCTGCGCTTCAAGGAAACACAGTCAGTGCACACGGTGCCTTTCGTTGGGGGGCTGCCCTGTAACGGGGAGCAACTGTGCGCACCCGAGGGCAACAGGCAGTCGGTTGCATGCTCCTTACTGGGGTACAGAGGGCAGAAAACATCCAAGCTTTACAGACTGCATGTGGCATTGTCCCATGTACATTTTAACTGGCACACAGTTTGTTGGGCTATTTTAATTAATTTTGGGGCAATCTGAATGCAATTTCAGAGTCTTAGCCAGGTTTTTGTTCTTGTTTGTAGCTTTTTTTGTGTGCATGAGGATCAGCTCCGTTTGGCAATGTGTCAGGAGAAACAAAAAATTGATTTTTCCCATCGAGAAGTTAGGCATGAATGTCCCCCCTTCCCCAATGTTGTCCTTCATCGTATGTGTGCATATACTCGTGCACAGGTACCGGCTGGCCGTGGCCGAGGCGGAGGCCCGGTCGGCACGCGAGCGCCTGTCGCTGGCCGAGGGCGAGCGGCGGGAGCTGGGCCGACTGCTGGAGGGGGCCCAGGCGCGGCTGCAGGAGGCTGAGGCGGCGCAGCGCCAGGTGGCGCAGGAGCTGCGCGAGCGGCTGGCCGCCCTGGAGGCCAAGTACGCGCGCGCCAAGCGCCTCCTGCGCGAGCTACAGCAGCGGGCGCACGAGGCCCGCCAACGCGAGGAGTTCCACCTGCACCAGCTGCACGAGAAGGACCACGAGTACAACGCGCTCGTCAAGGCCCTCAAGGACAGGGTACGCCCACTGGAAAGCTTTAGGGTTCGCCATACGTTGGCATGCTGAGATTTTTGTGTGTTTTATTTGTTCCATCCTAATTCCTCCCAATTTTTACCGAGACCATTGGCAACTGAGCTGAGCTTCACTTGTTATCGCTTTTGGCATCCTCGTACTGCAACATACCTTACACGTTTGTGTAAGGGCCACACCTATTGATTCAGGTCACAAAAATAACGAAAAGGAAAAAAGCAGGATCCTGGTGAGGAATGCTCTAGAGGTGGGAAGCTAATTTGGACAGATGTTTTGCACTGATTGCCTAAGGGTCGCTTAGTTTAGCGTGGTGGAGTGAGTAGTGGAGGGATTAGCACGACGATGCAAGAGACCACAATTGGGACTAGTGTGGACTGCAGCCGAGATGACTAGCATGCTGGTGTAGTTGTGACAGGGGCTGAAACAGTGGGACTTTTGAAATTACAGTTGTTTTGAAATTGCAATACAGTCAAATACTGCTAGAACAAAATTGACAGAATGTGCGAAAATTTTCATTGGAGCCGAAATTCGTTCAGGTGAAATGTTGCCCTGCGTTCAGGGCAATAAAAATAGCCCTGTATATTATCTGCATCATTGACCACATAATGCAATGCTTAGTGTAAAAAGCACGTTACAAGGGGGGGGCGGGGGGGGGGGGGGGGGGTGTAGTTGCATTTTGTTTGAATTATCAGAAGTTTTCATAAATATCACTCGGGGCAACATAACTTGTTTTGTAATGAAACATTCACATGTATTTATTAATACAATATTCACATACGCATACTGTTGTGCTATTCACGCTTTGAAAAAAAATCATGAATAGGTGACTGCATTGTCTTTAAATGAGAATTCAAAACAAAGTTTTCGATGCCAGCAAGTGCATCCAGTTTATTGCGACAGTTTTCTGCACTGGTCAAGAACTTGTGGATCCCAGCAATGTGCTGAAAGGATGCAAATGTCCACCTAGAAGCGCCAAATTGAGCACATACTTTCTCGGCAAGGACAAGCAAAAAGTACGAATTACTGAATTTGCACAATGGAGAGGTTTGAATTTTAAGCGGATTTAAAACACATTGAAAACATCACAGGCCAACCAAAATTTAAAAGTTTGTTTGAATTAACCGAAAATTTGAATTATCTGAATTTGAATTATTGCGGGTATACTGTATTTGCATTGTCATCACATGATTTTAAAAAATTGCATAGTACGTTTACAACACAAGAACATACCAAAGACTCATTGTGTCTACATGGCCCTATGCAATTGAAATTCCCAAACCAAGAGTAGAATTCTATGTACCGTATTTTCCGGTGTATAAGTCGCGTTTTTTTCTGAAATTTTCGTTGGTGCGTCTTATCCACCGGTGCGACTTATGTATGGAATAAATCCGGTTCGCGGCGGCCACGCGTGGCCAGCGCACGTTGAGACACAGCTCTATGGTCTAAATGAATCCGAAGCCAACCGCTACGGCGTTTCTCATAGCCCATATGTCGCTTCAGGACGTTAAACCAAAGAATTTGCAACTTTTCTAGTCAAAAACAATCATAATGGCCTGCAACCATGCCTGCAACAACCGCGCGTCACTTTCTGCCATGCGCAGTAACTACATTTCAGAATAAATTCAAAGTAACATCAAACTAGGTTTCAAAAACAAAATGCAGCTTATAAATTATTACAAAGTTACTCTGAAGGAGGTAAACGTGCTGCTAATTTTTAAAATGACAGCTTGCTGATATTTTTCGAATTCGGGCCGCCTATGTTCGCGTCACTTCCGTCCGCCATGACACTTTTATTGCGTGGATTTACGACAGCACGCAAGACACGCGCGACGTTTGGAGAGGTGGCCAAGTGGGTCTGCGACTCTTGGGACTCCATTTCTACAAAAACAGTTGTAGCCGGGTTGATAAAGGCCAGAGTAATCCGGTCCGCGAGTGGTGATGATGTTGGCGAAGAAGACATCAGTGAGTCGGAGGGCGATAGCGATACGCCGGCGGAACTCCCACTTGAAGTTGCTGAATTATTTGTTAGCGAGTCTGCAGAAGAAGGCTTTGGTGGTTTTGTCTAAACACCGTCTAAGTACACGCCATCTGTGTGTATCAATAAATCCTTTTTGAGAAGTTAGTTCTGGCTAGACTTTGGATGGTATATGCACGTCTAGCCCTCCTTACCGAGGGGTGCGTTCATAGGCGGCGGCTGCAGCAACCACGTACTTTCGCCGCACTTTCTAACGATCTGTTTCACTGAGTTTACCTAATTAACAAGTGCGTCTTGTATACCGGTGCGTCTTATACACCGGTGCGACTTATATACGTTTCTTTTCGGAAAAACTGTCATTTTGAGGGGGGTGCGACTTATACAAAGGTCTTATAGACCGGAAAATACGGTAGCTGAATTCATCTTGGTCTGTGCAAAGGCATGCCTTGGTGATAAAATGAGACAACTAGAGAGGTGTTTAGGAAGTTGGTGTCAAATGTGTGGTATTAAGTAAAAATGAGGAATAATAATTCTGGTTTAAAACATAACATAACAAAACAGTCAGAACGTCCAATTCTATCTACAGGATACAAACACAGTACAATTGAATAAGCTACAATTGGCCGACAGGTTTTCATAGTTGTGTGTTCGATAGTTACATAAATAGCGGAATATGTGGCCCGTCTTATTGTCATCGGGGGACCGTCCTGAGAGGGAAAAGTAGGTACCACTTAACTTGAGCCAAGGCCTTGGGTCTGAGCAGGCCTTGAGCCTGTTCAGTGCTCTAACTTGTACTAATGAATAAGATAAAGCTCGTCAATGTTAGACAAATATGGTATAATTTGTTTTAAATTACTTTTATTAAATTGGTGAGCAGCTGTTTAACACAATCATACTGTTCCCCTAGAAGCCCATGTTTTCAGCAGTGTGGCGTATGCTAAATTTCACACATTTTCCCCTGGGAACTCACTATTCACAAGAAATGTGGGAAACCCAACATGGTCTTCTCAGTGGCCACACGTGGTATAACCTGTTTAAAGGTGCGTGTCCAAGAACATAAGCCCAGTAATTGGAAGTAGGGAGCGACTAAGCATTCCCACACATCTTCACTACCTCGTCACAAACTATCTGTTGTTTAGATGGGAAACTCTGCTAGTTTACAGAGTTGCCATAGCAGGAAAACAAAGTACAGTGTTCAAACACAAGTTGAGAACAGCTTCACGAAACTGTTCAAGGGAACCATGGAAAATTTGCCAATGTCTGCTTTGCAGTCAAACAGTACAAGATACGTGTGTCCCAGAACGGTAATCCTTTTATCTTGAAAAAGGTAGCATGTTAGTTGCTCTTTCGTCTGCTTTGGGATGAAGCGGGTCACTTGTTATCTGCAAGAATTTGATGGCCTCCGATTGGCGCAAAGATCGGATGCATAGCGTCGGAGCTGTGCAGGCCTGTGACCTTTGTGCTGATTAGCTCTTGCAGGTCCTGCCTGCTTTGGGTGGATGCAGGAGCAAGGCAGAGTTGGGCTTAGGTATCACTTGAGAGAGGTTGGTGCTGGTGGGGACTTTTTTTTTTTTACAACGAAGGCAAAAAGTCCACTTTTAGCATAACTTTGCTGTGCAGCTCTACTTCTGCAGCTGTCACAGTCTTCGCCTCGGGGAACTGTTTTGTCACCAGAATTCCAGTAGTCTCTTTGTCACCTCAACGTCCCCTGTTGCCTTTGTGGAAACCGAGGGCGCTGGGCAGCAGTGTCGTGCAAGTGTTCGGTGATGTGCCGGGGCACTTGATCATGCGTTGCGAGGTTTCGGTGTGGTTGCAAAAAGTGTCTGGAGCTCGCTTTGCAGCTGCACTCTGCAGCACGCCACCACTATCCTTCACCAACAGGCTGCTGCTCTATGAGTTGGCGTACAAGCACTATCGACTACTCGTGCATGCGGCCACGGTTGCCTCGTAATGTTAGGTACAATGCTGGTGTGTTCCCAGTTCTAAGGTGCATGTGGGTTGGGAAGGTATTGGGTATACATTTGTCCATGTGACGTAACTTTTGGGACGTTTATTACGTTATGCCAATGCATGGTACCAACATTCTTTGTAACTTCAAGTTTAAATTCTCTCCTGAATTTACGTTGTACCAATTTTCATCGTTTATAAATACCACAGGGGGCAAATTTCCTCTCCGAGTCTGGATTTATGTTCAGAGAAAAGATATCTTTACTGTAGTGTTTATAGGGTAGCACTGAATAAGCTCCTCATGCATTTTTATTTATTTATTTCAAGAAACAGAAATAACATCACGAATAAGGACACTAAATGCTGCATCAGTTGTACTTTCAACAGTACCTTACGGCTGGCGTCATGAAACAGCAGCAAAAGCGCTCCCTTTTTACATATATATTTGCTATATTTTGCTACAAATATGGCTTGATCACATTGGCTTGAGGGTAGTACTGCGCATTAGTTTAAGTTGTCTTGACTAGGCACTTTCCTAGCTAGACTTGGGGCTAGTTGCGGGAGCTGGGTATTGTTAGCAATCATTGTTTTGTTGACATTTCTATGTTGTGGCTGGCGCCATGAATACGGAGCACAGTGTTTGTAGCCTTTACCTGGGCACAGTTTTGTTCTCTGATGTTTTCTCCACGGCATGCTGTAGGTGCTTGTTACCTTTCCTGGATGGATGGTATGACCCTTTGGTACCTCATGCAGGTCATCTTGCTTGAGAACTGCCTGACTGAAACCCAGAAAGCAGCTGGTGTACCGGTGCAGCTTCCATACGACAACACCATGAAGCTTCTCACTCCTCAGATGAAAAAGAGGAGGCCGCCGCCCCCTGCGGTTCCTCTCTCAGGTTAGTGCTTCTGTGGCGTAGTTTTTGATGGGCACATCTTGGTCAATGGGAAGATTTGAGACCACCAATTGCTTCAACAGAGTTGTACCTGTAGTGAAACCCTGGCGATACGATCACGGCTGGTATTAATTTCAGGGTGATACGAATTCGTACAACTCCCCAGCCGAAGTGCCCTGTATATGGTGAGCCGCATTTCGGGTGTTCCGAATGATCACACGTGCTAGTACGGGTGTTGTGGATGAGCGAACCGTGACCGCCGGCAAGAAAATGGCGAGGGGACCACACGAAAAAGCTCCCCTCCCGGGTGCACTGAGACGGATTCTCTTTTTCGCTGCTGCTGATCACGCCGTTTGTGTAGCTAACAAAAAAAGCAGAGAGAGGGAGGGAGCCATGGGAGGTTTCCAAGTTTGGAATATGGGGAAGGCCAATAGAAGGCAGCCGTCTGAGCCACATGCTCCACAGCGCGAGCACCCCCCTTGAGGTTTTACTGTACAGCTTGGCTGGTGCACTATAAACAGAAAGGTTGCATCATGTTGTTTCCAAGGCACATGACGTTAAAGGGACACTGAAGTGATTTGTAAACAATGCGGGATTTCGAGCGCAAATTGTAGTCCGGAGTCCCTAGGCCCTGTTTCGACCACTCTGAGCGCGTTTACGCAAATTTATTTAGTAGAAAAATCAATTCGAAAATGCTGTCCTCCTCTCTGCACTCTCGCCCATTTTCTTTGGCGTTTTCGTGTGGTGTCAGCAGGAGAGGAGCTGGCAATTGGCTGCGCTACTGCACGGCTCGCCGACCTTCCGCGACCGAGTCAGTCGGCCCAACGTTTAGTCCGCCGGCCGCCGACGGGTCATGGCAATTCGCTCGATCAGTTGAAACTAAGCCACAACACGTTTGTGAATGGAAGAATGTGCCTTTCTTTACTTCGTTAGTTTGTACTCTGTATCTAGCTCCAAGTCAAGGTCGCTTCACACAAGCGCTGCACAAGCGCACATGCGACGCTTCGCTGACTGGTACGCCAGTAGGAAAATATAAGGCCTCTTGAAGGGGTAGAAGAGTCAGCGAAGTCAATATAGGTACTAAGGAAATAAAATCAACTGATATTTTTACCGTACAGCGTAAAGTAGGGTGCGGGAAGCACTTTTTGCGCTGGGCGAACAAGCACAGCGGTCAGCAGCACGACTACGCATCTGCGAACGCTTTTCCGTCTAAGAAATGCAATTGCTAGACGTGAGCTATTGTGGAAACTCGGGGGACACTTACTGCGCGAGCGCAATACAACAAATAGTCACCTAAGCTGCTTGAAATACTAAAACTAAATAAAAGTGTAAACTGATTATACATTATATACCTTATATTTCCAACGTCGGCAGCGCTTTCGCCCGTGGCCGTGTGGTTTGGAGCGCTAGGTATGTCATCACAAGTGTTTTGCCCGTCACCAAGTTCGAATCCCTGCCGGTATAAGCTTTTTTTTTTTTATAAGGTAACTTTTTTGTTTTTCGCCGATGTTTTCTGTACTGAATTCACCTTTTTTTGGGCAGTAACGTTCACTGCTCCACGAACTAGTTCACAGAGCGCGCGCAGGCTGACACTGGCGCGCTAGCGAGTTCCGTTGGCGTGCTGTTGCCATAAGCACCGACTGCTTGCAGGCAGTGGGCACAGGCCAGAATCAGCAGACCCCTCGCCTGGTGGGAACACGCTTTTTACGATACAGGCATGAGTGAGGCAAGCTCCTATGGGGGAAAAGCGCATGCATTTGTGCGTCTGCGGGGACGCGGAGGGCGTTCATGCCCTGCGTAGGCCTCGGCTAGTGAATGCTACGATTCCAAGCCGTCCTGGGAGGCTTATCTTATGCATTTTACAGCCAACAACATGGCAGAAGCGCGGTACTACGATTACTGGGATATTGAGAATGCCCATCCAACGACGCCATCGGATGTCAAACATGTTGTTTTACAGAACCGAAACCGAAACTTGTTTGATGGCTAACCTTGGGCATCGTCCAAACGCGGTGCCCCCTCCTCTCAACGTCACAGCTTAGTTGCTGCGGCCGCCGCAAACCGCGCATGGTAGTTTTTCTTCTTTCGCGCTTTGTAAAATAATTACCGATTTGTCAACCGAATAAACGATGGAAAGTGTGCTAATTTAAGCCAGTCTACGCAGTGCAAGCAAAAACAGGAGCTTGAAAAATTCACTTCAGGGTCCCTTTAAGGGGTCGCATGACTGAAAATTATTGCATATTGCTCTGCAGCTTTCGTGTTGTAGCTCGCTTTTTCTGGGACCGTCTGCCAATTTATTGTAACGATGCAGGATCTGAAAGGTGTTGTATTTGTACACGCAGAAAGTGCCTTGTATCGTGCTTTTAAAAAACTCACAGCTCACAACTTTGCACAGGAATTGCTGTTTCCTGAGCAACATCTGGAATCGTCCATATCTTAGAGGCTGCCTTTGCAACCTATAACTGATAGTTATGAATTCATTGATATTTTGATAAACAACTGTAGTTTGCCAACCTGAAGTAGTGCTGCTCTGTGAATTTCAGATTTACTGTTCAAGGAAATTTGGAAAGAAAGAAAAAAAAAAGGCATGCTGTAAACAGAAAAGGCTGTTAGTGTTTATTCCTTTTGGTTGAGGTTGTAGCTCATTGCTACTTATTATTACACCGCTATTAGCCCTTTGTCTAGTGGGTTCAAAAATGATAAATTATTGACTTCGTACCTTTGATTTTTTTTTGCTTTAATTCTGGTTGGTTTCAAACAGCAAGAGCAAAAGACGATCAATGGACACCTTATATCAGGGATATTATTAAAATTGCAATGCAGGATAATCTTCACTGCATGGCAGAGCATCCTTGAAGTATATATAGATCTATTTCTAGCTTCTGAATTTTCCTGTGATGAGTAATGATTGCTAGGAAGTTTAGTTTTTCTGCTGCCAGCTCTTTAAATACTGGAAACCATGCATGGTATTTGGAACTGTCTGTAACCAGTGAAGAAGCAGATCTCATTCACAGTGAACCTAACTATTACATTGCACTGTTCTCACCTGGCCCAACTCAAGCCAAGCAAAAACTGCATGGTGTAACGGTTAGGTTCACTGTGAATGAGATCTGTTTCTTCACCGGTTACAGACAGTTCCAAATACCATGCATGGTTTCCATCCTCTATCATGGTTTCCTTGATGCCAGGCAAGGCCTTATAAAGAAACCTCCAAGGTGTTGGTGAGGGTTTTTTTATGTCTTTTGGCGCCGCCGAAAGTCGATTAGCTGATGCGTAGTCGTCGTCAGAGTTCGGTATTTAGAGGAGAGCTGCACAAGTGTTCTCCCCCCTCCCCCCTTCCCCCCACCTGGGGCGCAGTTGTTACCTAAGAGGAGGATGTCATTTTTAAACCCCAGTTGCTGCCAGCATTGAAAGTGCTTTCAGTGCGTGTGTTAATTTGTCGTTACTACGCCACCTGTTGGTGCCAGAGAGAATTGAAGGGGGAGCATCGAGGCGGCTAGACTGCTGCACTGCAGGAGCACGATCCTCAAAGGGGACGGTCCCTGCTTGTCTTCGGGGGTGCGGCTCAAACGGTGTGGGCTAGCCCAGCTTGTCTGCGGGCTAAGTAACTTTGGAGCTAAATTACACTGGAGGCTGAATAACTTTTTTGCTTGAACTGAAATCGAAACCTTTCAAAGTTTTTCTGGCTTTTGTTTCATGACAAACCAGGCTTAGTCTGTTAACTAAAAAGTAAATAATTAATATTGTCTTTCATTTTGCTTCACGAAGGTGTTGTTAGTTTTGACTCAAATTGGTCATGTGGTTGTGCCGTTTAAGTGTGCCGTCTAAGGCGTGAAAGTGGCCTGCATTTGTAACAACATTGGTTGCTCTTTGCTGGTCTCTAAAAAACTTAGCTAGTTGTCTAATTGGCTGATTTATACCCTGGTATTCTGAATCCCTCCTCCACTCGAGCCTTCAAGAGAGAAGATCCTTGAAATCCATATTGCCATGCATAAGCATTGTTGAATCCTCCCCTATGCAGTGTGAAGGGAGAAAATGGAGTGGAGAAGGCACTCAGAATATGGCCCATAGTCTCTTTCCTCTGAAAGTGCTAGTTTAAACATCCTACTGTATCTGATGAAATACAAACAAGATGCTGATCACGCAAGTCGGCAGTTGTTGGCAGAGCTGGTGACAGTGATGCCAGAGAAAGTTCTGGCGCCTTTTATTTATTTATTTCAGGGGTACTGCCAGCCTGTTGTAAAAAGGCCTTGGGCAGGAGCTGGCAAAACAGAGGAAAGAATGTGCGAAAATGTACATCATACATACATAGATGGGATCAAAATCCGCAAAGCAACATTTGCAAATAGGAGATTTCTTGGCAAGGCAATGGCAAGTTTACAATGACAAGAAGCTTGCAGTGAAAATTCTAATTTTATGGTGTGTGGAGTATGTGAGCAGTAATGCATTTACTTGAAATTCATTGCCAATGGAGTTGGTTGCATTTTAGTTTTGAAAGACAATATACAGGATGCTTTTGCTTGGGTTACCGCTTTTTAGGGTATGTTGCTGCTGCAGAAAGCCCTGCAATCAATTATAGGCTGTTTTTTGCAACCAGCAGTTACAATAGAAGGGATTGCATGAAACACCAGCTTTAAGAATCTCTTTAATACCACTGCAGATCAACTGACCAGTAGGGATGCCTATTGTTGCATGTTAGAAATGGCTGGGTTTAGTGCAGGGGCACTAAAATAAATTCAGCGTGCAAAACACACCGCCAAACTTTGACAAGAAAAGAAAAACTTCATATAACATCAGCTCGGGAGTATTTTTTTTTCTTTTTTGACACTCATAGAAGTGGACGAGCCTTAAAAAAAACTAGACTCGCACTTTAATAATCGAAATTTAATTTTTATCTTGTGCAGAGCTGGACAGCGATGACTGCCTGCGGTGTGAACTGAGTCCCGATGAAGTTTCTGGCGATCACCGGAGATCGACGGTGGAGCGGCGTGGAGCGGGCGATGCATTTGACCGAGCAGTACCTCACACCGAGCTTCTGGACTCGACTGCTGCCAAAGCTAAGGCAGAGCTGGCTGCCAAAGGCAGCCTTGCGAACCGACAGCCCCCTACCGTGTCGGCTCTCAAGAAGCAAAGCGCTGACCTGGCTGTGAGATGTTTTGCCCTCTCTTTCCCTTCGGCTTCCACCGGGTGCCTTTGCTGTGATTGCTCGAAGGGCTTGTTTGTTGTGAGAGGTCACATTATTAGTATTTGCTTTGATATATATTGTGTGAGGGGAAGGCATTTCAGCTTCACAATTGAGGGCTTGCCAAATTATACCTGCTAGATTCAGTAAGACGGAAAATGAGGTCCTCCTTCAGGGTTGTTTGGAAGCAGGTGAGTTATGAGACAATTGCCTTCCAATTGGGAATGAACAACGATGATGCATGGGCAGAAAGGATAATTGACAGTGCTCCCTGTGGATATGTTGACTTTGGCCCCGAGGCATGCAATGACACTGATGCCCCCTTGTCAATGTCAGTGCATGTCTTGGGGACAAAGTCAACATATCCAGTGCAGCGTCCCCGAGGGATGCACTGACACTGATTGATGTCACATGTGAAAACAAGTGCATTAAAAACCTACATCGTGAAAGCTGCTTGGTTGGTGCCGAATTTTTGAAATTGTGGATTGCAATTCAAAAAAAGCTTTTTTTACGAATATTCTAGTTTCCATCAGGGACATGAAACTCCCACAGCGATGCTATAGAGCACATGTGATCTTGCGCAGCTCAGTTAAGTAAATGTCTCCACCTGTGAGAATTTTGTTAATGCGATTAGTATTAATGGAGTTATCGCATATCAAAAAAGCACTTTTTTTTTTCCCCCCCTTTCTATCGCATCACTTACAATGCTTTATAAGTTACGGCGTGTGCTGACTGAGGATGAGAACTGGCGTGAGGTTGTACATGCCTCTGTACAACTTCCAGTTTCCACCTTAGTTTCACAAATGCACAACTTCCAGTTTCCACCTTAGTATCACAGATGTTTCACTAAAGCTTCTCGGGATTCTCCAGTGCCATCTCATGATATGGCTGTAGCAATTAATGAATCCATTAATGGGGCCAGCACTACAAGCTCTTGAAATGTATTACAGGCACGAAACCGCATGACTGTACACGTAAGTTTATTTACCGTGTTCGAAACGGGTTTTAGGAGCCCTTTATGCATGCATATTGAAACATTTTTATAACTGTTTGAAAAAATGTGCGAGCAGTGTGTCTTGTTGGTGACTGAGCATTAGAAATGGCTGCGTGAAATAGATTCTTTGGGCCTCACTGCAAGAGGAGAGGGCAGGCTTCATTCCCAGCGGTTTCATATCCTAGATGCTGCTGGGGCTTAAAAAGCACAGAAACAATGCCTACTTATGACAGGATGCACATTGTGTATTCTAACTGGTGAACAGCATTGCAACACTGCAGTGCAGACCCATGTTTTTACGGATACTGTCAGAGCTGTCAATAATGAACCCATCAAAAAAGAAAGCAGGGAAGTAATATATGAATCAATATGTGAAGAATTTGTAGCATTTAGCGGCTGTATACTGTAGGACTTGTTTGCTTCTTACATGTAATCATTCAAATCGGTCAAGCAGGCTAAGGAAGTGTAAGAAAACAGAAACAACACCACGACACACTATAAACTGGTTTTCTTTTGTGCACGAGATATTGATTTTATACCTTGCTATGAAAACAGTTTAAAAAGAGGCTGTTTTCACGAAAGCAAATTGTGCGTTTAGTATGTGCTGTAAGTAATTTCAGCATTGTGCTTGTTTTTCAGTCTCCTGATGAGCAGCAGGATCTCAACACATCAATCAACAGCACTGGATCAGAGACATCAATTCACAGGTTTGCATGCGTTGCACCCTTTTTATGGTTGTGTGTGAATGCTGTTCTAGTCGAATGGCTTATGTGAATCTTAACGAGTCAGTCTTAAAAGATTGCTTCGTTAGAACCATACTGACACCACTTTTAACGTAAACTTCGCTCAAATAAGCTACATAATTCAGAAAAGAAGGAAATTGCCACGCGACCGGCTAGCTTGTTTCCCACGACAGAACCTAGGATGTCATATACCCAGCTATGCGATTGGCTGAGGCCGGCAAAAGCAATCGCAAATTAGGCAGGCTTATAAGCTTGCCAAACGAGGTATTTGCGCTTAAATTTAGGGCACATTCTTTTTATAGCAGTACGAACGAACACGTAAACAAAGCAGTTAGTGCGGCACTTTGCCGGCTGACACTGCCTAACACAGCCGTTGGATGCGTTGGACTAGTCTGACACAGCACTGACCAACTGACATAAGCGGCATGGCCACTTACATGATCGTGTTTGTTGAGTAATAGCTTACGTTTTAGGAAACAATTAGTATGAGCCCTAATAAAAATACGGCAGGTATAGAAGTCTGGCCAAAGCAAAGTGCGAACACTGGCACTGCAGCGGTATTGCAGCGCCATCTGTGAAAGGGGGCGATAAACAAGATAACTTAACGGCCGTCTGTGAGATGGTAGCAGCCCCGGTCAGCAGGCTATCTTTAGTTAGTGCGGCACAGGGACACTGAAGACCAACTGAAGTTGGTCTGGACAGACAGATTGGTATCCGCGGAAAACGAATATAACCAGTCTCTGGGGCAGTACCTTAAAGTAATCGCGTGAATAATCATAAAATAAAGCTAACAGTCGATAGTCCAATGCTGCTCACCGTCTGTGCCAGATGTTGCTTGAGCAAGTTGCATCCATCCAAAGGAAGCAAAGTCATGTGCGTCCCTTAACCAGCGCAGTCATAAATTTTTGATAGTTGCTTTGTTATGTCGAATAAAGAAGCCCATTTTTTAGCGAGCAGTGGCAGAGAAAGGAATCTTTTTTTTTTGTGCTTGTGCATGCACTTCACAAATGCCTACCTCCAGTAAAGTTTCCTGCTACAAATTCCAAATAGTACCTTAGTTTTTGACTCTGTGTACCAGAATTTTCCTTTTCAAGAAAGTTTTTTAATTTATAACAATATATTCACGGGCAATATATGGAAAAAAGATGAACTTCTGTTGTGTTATGGGCACTGTATTAATCTTGGTTAGTGAATTTGCAGATACCGTATTTTCCGGTCTATAAGTCGCACTTTTGTATAAGTTGCACCCCCCTCAAAACGGCAGTTTTTCAAAAAAAAAAATTTAACTAGCACTGGTGTATAAGACCCACCAGTGTACAAAACGCACTTGTTAATAAGGTAAACTCATAGAGGATAGGTTCATTAGAAAGTGCGGCGAAAGTACGTGGTTGCGGCGGCCGCCGCCTCTGAATGCATCCCCCAGTAAGCAGTGCTAGACGCGTGCATCTACCGTCCATAGTCTAGACAGAACTAACTTCTCAAAAATGGTTTATTGATACACACAGATGGCACGTACTTCCAGATGGCGTTTAGGCAAAGCCATCGAAGCCTTCTTCCTCCGACTCGCTACAAAAAATTCATTGATTTAAACCATACAGCTGTGTCTCTTAACATGCGCTGAGATCACGCAGCACACAGGCACCTTTTCGAGGGCGGGCCACGCGCAGCTGCCACGTACCAAATTTATTGCATACATAAGTCACACCGGTGGATAAGACGCACCTACGAAAATTTCAGAAAAATCTGCGACCTATACACCTGAAACTACGATACATACGTGTTATATCAATTCCAGTGGGGACTCTTGCAAAAACCACTTTCTTTCTTTCTTTCTTTTTTTTTTTTTTTTTTTTTTGACACTTGCAGCTCATCTCATATGTCGGACACCAGCAATGCATCTGACTCTTCACCAACTCGGCCTCTGTCCCAACAGCTGGGGGATGACTTTAAGTCAGCTGTTCTTCAGTGGCAAAATAGGGGTGAGTGTTGAAGGAACTCCTCGCCAAGCTGTGGGGGTTGCCTGAACATAGTTTTACTTAATACTCTGAAAGAACGCTAAACTAGGTTTTAAATTATTTGATTTTCATAGAATGTTTAGGCAGCTAAAGCATGTGTAGCTGTTTTTCTTCTGTTCTTTTTTTTTTCTTTTGAGACGAAGATGTGATCAAAGGTGCTATTTCTATTTTTTGAGCTCCAAGATGGCACTTTGTTACTATACGGGCACTAGTGCAATAAAATCAAATCCCACTAAAAAGAATTGCAGTTTGACGGAATTTCTATTACAATGAAGTACAGTCTACGCTCGCTACAGCGGATCCTGCAAACACGGATGACTTCCGGTTACAACAGACCATTTCTTTTGGTTTGTTTTGCCCCATGCATTTTAAGTGGAGTCTACTCCGCTCATATTGGACAGCTATAGTAGTCTATCGGCTACAACAGACTAAATTTTGGGCGAAAATTGTTTTGACTGAATGTTAATAGCAGACTTTCGTGGGGCTGGCACCCGATATGCTTTTTTCTTGCTTATTTTGGCAAGGAAACTGCTATGTCTGGCAACATTGTTGGCATAGAACAGGTTGTTAGCGCAGCCAAGCCAAGCCAGTGCCGGTGGATTCTTTTTTTTGTGTGTGTGCGTGACCAGCACAGTGTGCACTGCAGTGATGCTCCTTCAGTAGAAGCCAGTGTGCTGGGCAGGTCACTTCCATTGGACACACTGTAGGTACAGCTGTCCAAACATTTAATGATATTACGAGACGAGTGGGCAAATCAGTGCCTTATCACAATGCAGTGGGTGGAATGGCTGGCAGTGCACCTTCTGCTAGGAGCGCTCTCATCTAAGCTCGTTCGTTTGCTCGTGGATCTTGGTTGAAGCAGGATTTGCACTGTGCACAAGCGCGTGTTCTCAACAGTTTTACTCCACCGCTCCATGATGGGCCGCTGATTGTTTCATTGGTCGGTGTCCTGTGATATTCGTGCTCGTTCAAAATGGTTTTCGGCTTATGCCGTGCAGGGGGGGGGGGGGTGATTTTAATCTCTGCACTCCATGAAGAAAATGAACCAAACAGGGATCACAAACCTTGTTCTGAATTTAGGAGCAGTGTGGGATTAGAGCATAGGGGCCACTTTTCATAAGTGATAAGCAGGAAGCGCAGGTAAAGGACGAACTACTGAACATCTTTTAGCCTTGTGCCGGCTGTAGGAGTGAGCATATGCATGTAGCTAATGTCTAGCTAAGCTGCTACTACATTTGAAACCTTAGGAAGAAATATTCTATACAAATGAAGATGAAGGTGAAACTGATTTGTGGCCATTTGCCTTTCGTTGTTCATTGTTAGGGATAAAAACAAAATTTCGAGGGGGCACTAGAAGCAAATAGATCAAAAAAAAATTAAAAAAAAAAGCTCCTTACTCAAATTTTTTGAAGGTGAAGGTTTTAAGCAGCAGTGTCATACAAGCCCAAACAGTACACCGTGGAGAGAAGTTCAGGTGATAAGCGTGGTTATCTTGCTTATAGAATATTTTACGAGTACAGAAATTGATTGGAGCACTGTGGTTAAACATTCTCTGGAAGGCCAAACAAGTTAAACCGAAATATTTTAACTACCGAAAAAATTTCGCCAGTTTCTAATATTCCTTTTAAAGATGTTTTTCATAGCAGTGAAGGGGTGTGTAAGTTGTAGATAAAATTTAGAGTATATTTCTTGCATCAGCACAGCTGTTATTCATAGTTGTTGCCATTAAGGGAAATTAATGTTAGCTTTTATTGAGTAACGTTTGTTCTGCAGGGGCTCGAGTAGTTGACCAACAGGAAGGGAGCACTTCCTGCAAAGTCAGTTAGCGCATAATCTCTGGACTGGTCACATCTTTTCTGTTTAGGAGATTGTGCTATCTCGCAGCGACAGAGTATAATTTCAAGAAAGTAAAAATTTTGAATGCTAACCTAGGTCTAGTGCCGATATGCGATGACATGGAAGCCTGTGGTTGTACTAACTGTAATGCTGCACTACAGTGAGGCTGAACCGCGAGAGCCGTCAGTGGTGCTTGTTGATTGTTCCCCTGTGAGGCTTGCTAGGATTGCCCGCATCTGAAGTGTGCCGCTGTTGTCCTCCTGCGTGCCAGGTCACACAGAGAGCTCTGGGTCCCTGGGCTCCTTGGACAGCCCGCCTGGAAAGCGAGTCTCCTCTCTCTCGTCACCAACCGACTCCCAGCAGAGCCTGTCGCCAATTCCCACCCCACCGCCTCATGCTCAGAAAGTCACATTGCTCACCCACAAGAAGATTGACGGCAGCTTGCCTCGTGAGTCCACCCTCTGCCTTCTGGGCTCTCGGGGGTGTCGTTGTGCAGTGGCGTTTATTTTTGTGGTTGCAGCAATGCATGTTGTCCTGCGCATCATGTGTCTCATGCCTACACGTGTGCTGTGTATTACTGTTGAGCCTGATCCTCAGAAAACCGAATGTGTATGCCCGAGTTTCACCGCTGTACAGATGATCCTTCAGCACCGCCTAAAAGAAATTGTGAAGTAACGCCTGTAGGGATCATTATTAATTACAGAGTACCAGCACTGGTGCAGTTCATGTATTTCAGAAATATCAACGTGCACCACTCTCGCAAGGTTGGTATACATCTTCTTCCGCTTGCATTATGACTTTGAGGGACTTCATTGTCACTTGATCATATTGTTTTTTGGCTGACCCTCTAATACCGCATGCAACAGCTCCTGGAATTGCTTTCTTGCTGCTTAGCACAATCTGTGCTTATGAACTGGCAGTTTGCATAATCTCTTGTGGAAGTGGCAGTGTGGTTCACGGTAGCTTCATAGGGAAGCATTTGGTCAACTGTGCCCGGTCGACGTTTAATTGAACAAAAAAAAAAAATGAAAGAGGAAGAAACTTTTCCGCACGGCTGCTAGTGTGGCCAGGTCACACTGTGCAGTGGCTTTGATAGCTACAGTTGTGAGATGTTGAGAAACGCGGGATACTGAGTCCGGTAGCATTTCGGCTGGCGTACCCGCAAATTTTCCCACCATTTTTTGCGGGGTTACCATGGTTGCCAGACCAGGACTGCCCTCTGTTGATTAGCTCGCATCATCCGTAAAGGCCGCGGATCTGTCAGCCCGCTCTGGTTACAAACCCCTGCGCGCTCGGGCTCGAGCCCGTTTTTTTTTTTTTTTTTTTTTTTTTTTTTTTTTTCGCTTCGTTCCCACGGGAGGTACTACAAACGTATGGGGCCCGTAAAGGCAGTCCTTAAAGGGGTCTGGTCTGGCAACCATGGAAAAGGAGAAAAAAAAAGGGGGGGGGGGGGGCTCGGGCGCGCAGGGGTTTGTTACCAGAGTGGGCTGACAGATCCGCGGCCTTTACGGATGATGCGAGCTAATCAACAGAGGGCAGTCCTGGTCTGGCAACCATGGTAGCCCCGCGAAAAAATGGCGGGCCAGCCGAAATGCTACCCTGAGTCCATACTGCAACTGTGTGTTTCACTACCAAGAAAGTCACTATCATTTAATTAACCTGATTATAATACACACATACCTGAAATTACTGCGGTTGCCCTTGCTGTTATCATTGGAAAGGCACACTCTGAAACCTTCAAGTTCAGGTGCATGATCTTCTTATTGGTGCTGAAACTATGAGAAATGAAAATAAGTTAATTGGTATTTGTGTTCTCCTCAACCAGAAAAAAAGCTTGGAAGGCAAGCTTGGAAAAGCTTGGTTAAAAAACGATTGACTTTTCCAATTGCCCTCTGCACTACACAGTGCACACAAAGTATGTGCGCACTGTGTTCTCCTGCACATGGTTTTAAGCTCCGATGGTGCAAAACCAAACAGTAAGCAAGTTTAGAGGTCCCTGAGCATACAGATTGAAGTGATCAGTGTAAGTTGTGTGAAACAATGTTAAGTAGAACTGACCACATTTCAAAACACAGAGGCGTTCTCAATAAGTGTACATGGGAAAGTATGTTGCATTATGCACTCAAGTTGGGTGACATTGCCTTTCTTTGCTTTATATGAATTGCCTTTGGAATTCGCCAAGCCTGCACTTCAATGCTGCAGTCCTTGAAGCACTGTTGCAAGTTCAGAGTTCATAGCCTGATTTGAGTGAGTGCTAATTGGAGCTAATTGGAACTGCTGCATCATTTACGCCAAACTGTACCAGAAGCTTCATCCTGCTCTGTGATGCTTACAAAAGCCTGTTCCTCTGAATAATTACATCAAGTCTACTTCACTAGGACCACACCATAAAGGCATAAAAAAAATGCAGCTATTAGGGAAGTGAAATCGAAACCGAATGTCGGAGTAGTACAACCTTGGTGATACAATCATAGCTGGTGGAAATTTCAGCACGATGTGAATTCTGAAACTTCTCCGTACGTTGGGCTAAATTGCAGGTGTTACGAAGTTGTGCTTGCATCACAGTGAAAGGCATAGAACCCCAGATACAGTCCTGGAAAATGGCCCTAATTCTTACTTTAGTTAGTCATATTTGTTAACAGAGTTCATCTTATGCGACCACCAGCACAATTCTATATCTGTGCTGAGTTTCCAGTAATGGATTTTAAAACAAGTGATGCGGCACCGTCGCTTCCACCCCCATTCGTTCGTGAAATGGCATTAAACGAGAATTTTTAGGGACCATTTAGAGCATGTTTTTGTGCTGGGATTAAATGATAACCTTACGACATGTAATGGGGATATCATCATAAAAGTTGAGAACTATTATTATAGTATCTGCGCCTTTTTGAATGCAATTATGAAAACGCCTCCCGATAGTTTCCGCCTGCACCAGGCATACGTGATACAGATTGCACAATTTCCCACCTTCCTAATTACTGACAAAGACCATTCTCAGTCGGAAATGAAGCATACAGCCCTTTTTTACGGAATACCTCATAAAATATTCAAATGGTTGATCTATGTTGGTATCTGTTCGTGTTTCCAAATTTCGAAGGGCTTTGGTAGTATTGTTTTTAAGTGCTGCAACTTGATTCGATCCCAAATCGTGTATCGTAGTATTCGCTTTGACACCCAAAAGTTTGAAATATTCGCACACCGTAATACTTAATACTAGGGGTGTGCGAATATCAATTTTTTAATTTCGAAGCGAATTCGAATAATAAAAACAAAGTTCGAATCGAATCGAATATTTTTCGAATATTTTTCGAATACGAATACTTATTGTTTTTTGCAAAATTAATGTTTTCACCATCTAGAGACAAAAACTGCAACTTTATTGCACAACAGTAAAATTAGGAGTTACACAATACCATTGCACTCAACAGGTTAAGGTCTGCACTCACTTAAATGTTAACATGGAGAAAGGTTAACTGCTCGACATGTTCGGGGTGCAGTGACAACCTCCTGCTCGTACCACTTTACCAGATACCGAAAACAGCCGCTCACTTGAGACACTACTGGCTGGCATGCCCGAGCCCGTGCACATTGCCGCGCGCTGATACAGTAAAATCTTGATGATACTAATCTCGCGGGACTGCGAAAAATATTCGTATCATCCGAAATTCGTATGAACCAACAGACCAAAAAATTTAGCGCTGAAAAAAGTTTTCGTTTATTTCTTTTCCTACTTTCGCGTGAAGAAATTCGTGATTTTTTCTGCTTTTTTTAACCCCCGTGCCAAGCGTGAACCGCATGGTGCGTTTTTGCACGCGATTCGCTCGCCTCGGCTCTGCGAGCGCTGTATTTTCACGCCCACATCGACGATTTCGCGCCCGCGCTGGCGCCTACCTCGGTCAGAAAATGACGCACGACGCGCGCGGCAGAATGGAGGAGCCTGACTACTTGCGATGAGATCGAGACAGCCGGCTTGGCTCCGCCAGAGATGGTTAGGCTTAGCACCCCAGCAAATATTTTATGGGCGCTTTTACTAGCGGCACGGATGATGTTTTATAGTACCGTTTTCGCATGCATTATGAGCTCCTTTACCGCACAAGCAACTTCGTGTCTCCCTTGAGCCGTATTTTAAAGAGCGGTTAGAAGCGGTCGCTCGAGCGCCCGCGCCACTTCGCGGCTGGAGCCGACGCCATGTTGACGCCGCCGGCCGCGCCGCGCGCAGCGTGGGGGTGGTTCCGCGGCGGTGTCAGCGCGTTGGGCGTGCGCTGAGCGCAGAGCGTTTTCGCGAGCAGAAAACAACAGCCCGGCCGTTTCTGGAGAAAGAGTGACAAGTAGGGGAGCGAGAGCCGTCACTTGCTCGTTCGGCAGTCGGGTGCCTCGCCGGCTCATTCGTATCTTCCGCCGGGCCGCGCAGGTCCGTTTGTAACAGCCGAAATTTTTCCCATTGCAAACGATGCAATTTCGCCGGGACTTTTCGGAAATTCGTATCATCCCGAAATTCGCACCCCCAGAATCGTATCATCGAGAGTCCACTGTAAATAAACACCGATACAAACACGCTCTGAATTTTTTTTTTTTTTTTAGTTTTAGGTGGTTCGAATATTTCGAACAATAAAAGTGTCGTTCGAATCGAATCGAATACCAAAAAATTCGAATCGAATATTCGAAGTTTCGAATATTCGCACACCCCTACTTAATACCTCTTCTTTCTTACTGCCTTATATATTGCTTTTGCTGAAGGTCTCAAAGCCTTGAACTTTCACCTAAAGTAGAAAACTCATCCTTTTGAGCAATCCACCATGGGCTTTCTTAAAATCCAAGCAAGTGGCAGGCAGGATTCCTCGTTTAAAGTTTTTCGATTTGAATTCACAGTGCCATGCTTGTGCACCAAACAGGCTTGGAAACTTTCGGCCAAGGCAGTACTACTTCACTCACTCTGTTGTTTTAACGTCGGTTGCGTTGGGCCCAGCTACTGTTGGCACTCTCTTGGCCCCTTGAATGGGACATCTGCGGGTCAATTGAGGGAAGGGGAGGGCCCGGCAGGAACGGGGTACAAGTTGGAAAGGCCAACATTGCACTCTTTGGGTGGCACCAATCTTTGCAGGCATACGCTACCGCCACTGTCGCTCGCGCTCTACCCGATCCCGCTTCACTCGCTCGGTTTTGGCGTCCTTCTGGAGTATCACTGCGCGCTGTGTCGCTGGAGAAGAAGAGCATCTGCGCCCTCACTCGTCCGAGGAATTCGCTGTAGTACAGCGGCGCAAAATGTACTCGCGTGCGTGACATTTCTTTTGATACGCGCACTAATGGAGGATGCGTAACATTTTCTATTCTCTGGGTGCGCAGTGTACTTGTCTACTCTGCGCTTGATACGCATGTCGCATGTAGGAAATAAGCGGAGAGGAATGTTATCATTCCTGGTGGTTGCAAAACCCGAGAGTGGCTCTTGTGGAATCCTTGTGTTACACAAAACCTGTGTGCTATGTTTGACACAGTGCAGGTGAACATGCTGTGGTATCACCAGCTGGGAGACATTTGTCCATCACGTGGACTTTATTGCATTAAACCCCAGTACAAAACCTTTACATTCACCCTACTAGGCTGTAACATTGTGGTGATGCCAATCTTGGACTGCGCTGAGACAGGACTGGGCTCGTCCTGGCTTCTTTTCTCTGTCCCGCCCGTATGCGCAGTGTTACGTCTGATCTTGATCAGTTCGTTTTCTGTTGACGTCACTGCCTCCTGGTCCTTGTAAAGGACGGAAAATGCTACATAACCATCTTTACTAGTCTGAGGACTACTTCAGTAATGATCAATTTTCATTCTTTAGTAATATGTGATTGATTGATTGTGAGGTTTAACGTGCCAACGCTACACAGGTGATGAGGCACGCCGTAGTGCAGGGCTCCAGATAAATTTTGACCACCTTGGGATCTTTAATGTGCTCCAAAATCTCGAAACACACGGGCGTTTTCTTTAGTAGCATGTAGTGAAAGCTAAAAGCAGTATGCAGTCACCACAGTATATGGAATAGACAAGCACCGCTTTAAGAAACACTGAAGACAAGAAGCATGGCAGTCTAGATCAATTCATGAGCTTGCTGAGGAAACACGTACTATTGTAAGGTTTGGAGAGAATATCCACCCAAATTACTGACAGAGCAGTAAAAAATACAGAATGCGAGAACTTTTTACGGTCAAGTTACAGAAGCTGCAAAAAAGTGACCACATTTGACATACTAGCTGTACATAGTATGGTCCGCTCTGGCATGCAACCTGTAGTCTCATTTTATGCCCAGAGGAAATAAAAACCAAAATATCCGCGAGTGTTATTCACATTATTGGCTGTGTAATACATACCTGCCAACTCCGATTTTTCTATCTATCCTCCTAATTGTACGGGAACGGTCGTAAATCTCTTGAAAGAGTGCCCCAACCGTGCTGCGAAAAAGAAAGAAAACACATCAAGCTGCACCGCAGCATCATAATCGCCATATGAGTTCAGCGACCGTGTAGGCTTTTTTTGATAGCTCTGTTGACAACATGGCATTGTCAAAGCCTAAGAATTATGAGCAGTACATGTCCTATACAACAAAATTTCTATGTTTTGTTCCATATCGGAAAGGCTTGCACTTTGAATTTTACACAACTTGTGCATGCGATGTGAGTGTGGCGCAAGGCGGGAAAAGTGATATAAAGCTTCATTTGGCAGTGACCAAGCACTGGAACTTTGTTCGCGCCACTGAGAAGCAGGGGACCGTGGAAAATTTCTTTGTCAACAGCAATGAGGGTATTGTGTTGTGCGTGCCGAGTGCCTCTTCACCGGATTCCTCGTGGACAGAATTTGCCTCTGATCACGTTGGGCCACTTCCATGCAAGATGTTCCCGAAGGGTGAAGATGTGTAGTGCTGCGGCTGCGGCAGAACCAGGGCAGGTGCCATTGTCGGAGGAATGGCCACAGAGGCGTAAGGTGCAATGGTGGAGAGCCTAAAACGACGCGCTTTCGCCCTTGCAGTTGATGGCTGCTGTGATGCCTCATTGCAGCTCTACCATATAGTGGCAACCTATTACGTGGAAGAATGCGTGCGGGTTGCGAACGGGTTGTTGTGTATGCCAGCACTTCAAGGAGAAGCCACCAGCTGAAAAATTGGCAACCCCATGCTGGACGCTTTGCATTCACTTGATGTTCCTGCGTCGAATCGCATCGCATTTAGCGCGGATAATGCAAATGTTATGCTGGGAAAGAACAGAAGCGCAAGAAGATCTGATCGTAGTTGGCTGCCTGTGGCACCTCATAAATCTCGCGGCTGAAAAAGCAGCCGCCCGCTTACCTGCCAAGTTTGATAAAATCCTCGTTGACATTTTCCTTTACCTAGGGAAGAGCGCGAAGCGCAAATACAGAGTGGGCAAATTTCAAGAAATGCATAGTGGCGAAACACATAAGATATTGAAACATGTACTGACGCAGCGGTTGTCCCTAGGCAAGTGTTTGAATAGAATGCTGAAACAGGGGCAGCCACTGGTTAGTTTCTTGCTAAATTAAACAAAAGATAAAGACAAGCAGGGGACAAGCTTCCTCGCGCTGTATCAGATTCCGGAGGCACATGCAGCTACAGCAGACGAGGGTGCGAATCCAGCCAAAGCACCAAGCGAAAGCAGCTGTGGGAAGACAAGCTGCATCAGCAAAGAAGACCAAGGTTCAGTCTGAGGGAACTCCTTCTCCACCTTCTGTTTGTGTTTCTTTATGTCGCATTTTCATGGTTTTGTTTGCCGGTGTCGGCCACTGCTCCATAATCAACGGAAAATGACCAGAAGTAAAATGTTTTTGTGTCTCATCGCAAACAGAATAATATTCACTTGAAAGGTTGTAGCTTATTGGAGGTGAACATCAATTTAGTTGCCCATTTTTGACGATCCTAGCTTTGTTGCCCGCATTTTTTTGTTGCTGCATGGCTGCTAGGCCCCAGCCAACACTAATGAGCCAACACTAACATGCTCTAGTTAACTCTTTCGTGACCGTGCCTATTCAAAATCGTTCAACTTGAACGATACTTTGGGAGCGCCTTTTCATAGCGTTCCAGGCGTTGCTCGAAAAAGCAAAGCTGTTTGGAGTTAGATCAGGAAATGGTATTTCAAAATCAGTTTTGTTTTCATTTTTGCAACAAAAAGCGTGATTTTTGACACGCTTTTGAATCACTTGGGTGTGGGAAAGGGGCGTGGTCATCGCGCGTCATTGCTACCAAAGAAGAGTGCGTACCACTCGTAATTACTCTGCATCAGCGTTTGGTTTTTGTTATCAGGGCATGAATGGTGAACCAGCAAACTATTTTTAATTGTCAGGTAGTCACTTTGACAGTGATAATCCCAGAAATCGGCTGAAAATGTCAAGCAGTGCCTGTTTGCAAAGCTACTTTATAATTTTAGGCAGTTTTATTGCCTTTGCGCACGTTGTTCTAAATTGTGTGGTAGTTCTACTTACCCCAGGACCATTTGCGAGCAGTTTACAACAGTTTCGGTGTCGTTCTTGCATCGCAAAATTCATATTTAACGCTACTATGCAGTTACTCAACTTAAGGCTACCTGCTATGGCGCCTTGAGCGTCCGCGACTGATCCTCGAATAAAGCATGCCGCTCCTGATTTCACCCAACCCTAACCCGATTTCTGTGGTAAGAACTTCAGATGCAAGGCAAAAGATAACACCCAGTTGCCAGATACCTGTTCCGACGAGGAGAGCGCTTCAAACTGGCCTTACATACTGCCAGCTGTTCGCCTGCCAGTTTCGTTTCCATACGAGGGTATCTCCGGGGGTCTAGTGTTTCTGCTTAGTTGAACTGTCTCTTCGAATGGAGTATCCAATAAGTGTCTGTACTGTTTCATTTCAGAAAAAGTTAGGTGGCACTGCAATGGAGGAGGCTCGTTGTGCTGATCTTTTTTATCGCGCAGCAGCTACTCTGCCAAAGTTTGCAGGGCACGATTCTAGCACATCGCACCTCATTCCTGCAAGCAAGGCTACGATTGCGAGTCAGAATATGATAATAAAGTTCAACTTTATGTTTTGAGCGATAACTGACCGTAAACGTCAACAAGCATCAACCACGGAGTTCCATTTTCAACTTCATGCATGTTTTTCCACATCGCGTGCTTGTTCCAAATATTGTGCTGGCTGTAAATGCAAAGTCAGTCATTGACAAGATGTTTTTACGTTACGTGGAGGCAAATTTATGCCTCTGATGATGTCAAACCGCCCTACAAAATGTATAGTATTCTAATTTTTTTCTACTACCGGTGGGTTGTTATACACAACTTTTTTCTTATCATTTTTTTTTGAAAACTTGACAAAAAATTCGTTTTGATATTTTTTTCCGCAACTATGATATATGAAAACATTTAAAAACTGGTGTTATTGGAAAGGCCGTTAAATAATGTGCATTTTGTGTTCCTGTAATTATTGCCTAACCATTTTTTTAGCAGAAAAAAAGTTTTCATGAACCCCTGGAAATTAGTCAATTTGCCCGCGGTCACGAAAGAGTTAAGTAGTCTATGCCGTATGTTCGTCGACACTTGCAACTCTGTGACCAGTGTAGACAAAGCTATTTTCAACTTCACTTGCACTAAAACTGCTGTTTTATAGAAAAAATGCAAGCAAACACCTTGTTCTACGCAATGCTGCCGTGAGTCCGTTTTATGACTGCCGTTGACACATAGCAAGGACTGTTATCTGATCCCTTTCGACTCTGTGCATGAGATTTGAACTTTGAATGGTGATAACGCGGCGCGCTCGATGGGGTGAAAGTAGATGACTTCGCATGTTGTAAACCACCTGATATAGTGCAAAAAATGCGTTACTGGTTCGGAGTAGGCACCATAATCATGTGAAATAGTGTTACATCTGCTCCAAATGGCGTTTCTGGCTGCTCCAAACCTGCTCCAAAAGCCTTTTTTTGGTTGCTCCAAGCCTGCTTCGAGATGTATTTTTGGCTGCTCCCAGGACTGCTCCAAACCCATGTACCGTATTTACACGATTGTAGGTCGACCCTTTTTTTTCAAATTTGACAATCCAATGTTAGGGGGTCGACTTAGAATCGAAATCGAAGCGTCTGCCGCTAGTAACGGCAAGAGAAACGAGAAATGGGGGGTACTACGAGGTGGGGACAGCTTTGCACCCTCGTTCCCATGGTTATGGTCTAAAGTGTCAACCGCATGGGGTGTTTTCTGCTCGCGAAAATGTGCCGCGCTGACGCTGCCGCGAATACCACCCGCATGCTGCGCGCTACGCGATCGGCGGCGGCAACATGGTGGCGTCACCAGCCGCGAAAAGGTGCGCGAAACTCCAGCGACCGCTTCTAACCGCTCTTTAAGATATCACTGAAGGTACAAACGAAGACGTTTGCAGGAAAGGAGCTGGTAATGTGGTTGAAAACGACCCTATAAAGCATCATCCGCGCCGCTAGGGAAAGCGCTAATCAAATATCCGCCACCGTGGAAAGCCTAAACATCTCCAGCGGCGCCAGCCGGCTGTCCTAGGCGCTTTCAAACTGCCGCCATGAAGAGCGTGCCTCCCCATTGGGGCAAGTCGTCAGGCTTCTCCCACTACCGTGCTCGTCACGCGTCATACGGAGGTAGAACTTAAAACGCTTGAAATCAGTTGAAGCAAAAGTCGCCCGCGCAATGCCAACACGCACGAACCGTGCGCAAAAACGCGTCAAGAAGCGTTTTATTTGTCTCTAATTAACAAAGTGAGTATTAGCAAATCCCTTGATTCAATGGGCGGCGCTAACGTAGCCCAAATCATATCACATTGTTCAGTACACTTCCGAACACGATGGTGGGAAGTTAGTCGCTCAAAAGTACATCGCGCGGCCGCTTCTGTCAGCTGCCATGTTGTTTGTTTTGGTATTGCGCGGCAGTGGCCGCTACCGGTTGCTTCGATGGTTGTCATCTCGCAGCGAATGTGTTCTTCCCGCTCAACCCACAGTGCATGGTTATTCGGGGTGCTTATACAAAAGCTTTTCTTTTTTAACATCTGCCGCGCATACCGAAGCACACAGCTCTTGTGGGAGCATTGATCATTGATGGTAGAGCCGCCGTGTAGGTTTATGGGAGCGCTTCTCTTTGTGATGCAATCTTCTAAGCGGCGCTTTTTTTTTTTTTTTTTTTTCGAGATGCAATTTTTTGGGGTCGACCTACATTCGAGTCGACTTACAATCGTGTAAATACGGTACCCTGCTCCACCCCTGGCACTCCATTTTGTTACAGTTGCCCAAAGAGCTTTTAGCAAGATTTGTTCTGCCAACTGTCATAAAGACTGCTGCTTCACAAATGGATGTGCTCTACCAGGGCATCAAGAACCAGAATGGTGACAATAACATCATAATTGGAAGCTGAACATCATCTGTTGTTGAGAATCTGAGTTCACCTGAAAAGTAGCAGTTGTTTTCTGCGGTTGGGGATTACTTTAGTGTAGCCTGCGATTACATCAGGCTCACATTTTTACTTGGAAATGCCTGCAGAAGTGCCCAGGCTGGACTTGTGTCCTTTTCCAGTCTTTGTTTTTTTGTTGACAAGTTTCCGCATCTGTTGCTCCAAGACAGCTGAATCAAGGGAGCATGCTACAGACACACTGCAAGTTCATTTTTCAGAAATGCAAGCCTACAGTCTCCCGGAAAGTATTTTGAAGGGGGAGAGGTGCCATTTGCAATACGCTGCAGTTGGCAACATCAACAGTGCATATGGAAAGTTCATGTTTGAGGAGTTGCAAAGGTGATGCTTGATTTGTTAGTTACATCCCATAGGAATGTGCCGTGCGAGCACATTTTCAGCACCATCAAAAAGAATCTGACCGAGTTCAGGTCATCAATGTGCAACGCAACTCTGCAGAGCATTCTCCTCACCATTCTGGGCTGTGCTATGAGCAGTCGTACTCTGACAAGTTTTTGAAGAAAAGAAAGTCTGCTACAGTGAAGTCACTGCAGAATCATCAGCAGGTGAACTAGCTGGGAAGTTGCCAGTGCACCCTGTTTCTCCCAGTTGTAAATGTTATTTTGAATTAGCGTAGCCTGGTGGAGAGGCCCGGGTGGCCAGCACAGGCCAGGGTATCCCGGACTGGAGGAAACCCCCCACCAGGCGGGTGCCCAGACATCAGCACCTAAGGCTCGCCTAAATAAAGTTGATTCCTCCTCCTTCCTCCTGGTGGGCTTGCAGCATCATTGTGGCCTTAAAATCAAGGCTGATCTCGTAGGCTAGACCAATCACGTATGCTGAACCCCCGCTGCGGCCAATCTCCCAATTTTTGAGGGCCCCAGGTTGGCAGGTATGGTAATGCAACCTTTCAATATTACTATAACGCCGTGTTTATTATGATAACGAACAACAGACCAGCGGATAAACATTTTTTTTACTTGCACATTACTGGAGAAAACGCAGCCAGAAGACCCTATTGCTGTATGGTAAGGTACACCTACTGAGCTGATTACTTCCATGTAGCTGCTAGGAGAAGCCAGCAGCAGCTTCTGCTATCTAATCCTCTTCGATGTGGACCACTGCATCTGACCTTCAGGACAAGTGCTCTTGCGATAGAATGGTATGGGTTCAAGAATCAACATTAAAGCAATTTTATTTTTGCTTTTGACAGTAAGCCAGCTCAAATACAGAGGATAATTGCGATTACCCCTGGTGATAGCTCATGCGTCGTGATGCAACGAAGCAATGACTGCATTTTGGGCACAGCTCTCATATTGGGCATCCTTGATTTGCCAGTCCTGGACCGTCCGTGGGCAGTCAGAGGACTGTGTTTGGACCGGAAGCCCCATAGGAACACATGAGAAAATCGAACGCCGGGTAGCGTCCCATTATGCATCCTCACCCAAATTTACTCCTAAGATTGATCAATTAATAATGCTGGTTATATGCTCCAAAATAAATCTGTGTATTCGCAGGGGGAGTCATCAAAGGTATCCCTTGATAGGGCCATCAGACTTTGTCACAATTGGAACTTTTCTCGAAGGCATCGAAGCATGATTTTTAAAGGATGGCTGATTTTTCATGTTGAAATTATTTTATTTCACCCCTAAAAAGATGGGTGGGGATACAGGGCATTATTTCGGAACATTACGGTATTTGTAGTTCACTATACCGTGGACACTGTCACACCTAGTGCCTGCACAGTTTTCAAAAAGTGTTGCTTGCAGTACGAAGCAGGAATGACCCTACTTCAGCCTCGTGGCAGCTGTTTTTCTAAAATAAGCCAGCAGACGACAGTGACAGGGAGTGAAAAATCACCACTGCGGACCTTTTTCTCCACTGGCACCAAAGATGGTCGAAAATCACTTAGTAAATGTCAATGCAGGATACATACGCACATTCATAGAATTTGGCAGCCTTTTACAGGGTCACTTTTGAGAATCAGCAAGCAGAAATTAGTCTAAAAAAATATAAGCCAAGCCTGTGGAATGCAGCAATGCAACAAGATGTGGCTTTTGTTTCAGTCTCAAAACTTATCATTCCATGAGATTGTTCTATTACACCATACGGCGCTGTACATATGGTTGCTTCTATTGCACTTTGCATTGTGTGCTCGCACCGTCATAGGAGCGTCCCATAGACGACGTTTTCTTCTAATTACAAGCAGCCCCTTCCATGAAGCATTGAGTGTATGCCCGACTCACCCTTACCGTGTGTATGGAGGGCAAGATGCTTGTCTGTAGCACTCCAGCTGCTTGCTTTGGGGCGGTATTCTGAGTTTGTCCATTTTGAAAAGGGTCGATCCGTGTCCATTTTATTGTCACATACTTCCAATTGTAGGCAGGCTTTGGGTTGACTTCTGCGAACTTTAATGCAAACACATTTTAGACAACTGAATCTATTTTAAACTATCTTTTGTGTGTTTATTTGAACGTATTTTGAAAATCTAAACATGATAAGATTTTTCTGTGATGAAGTTGACACCACGAGGGGACAAATGTCGAAAGATGGCAGCTGTTTTGTGTGACAGCAAAGTGTAAGCGATGCTATGACTGCTCAGTTTTTGTACACCTCGACCACGACCTTTATGTCCGTGACAACGACGCTCTGTTACTTCTTTGGGCATCAACGCACTTGCTGCATGCTGACATGGGCTTTTCCTAGAGCCTCAAATGGTTCGTTACGGCGTTGACGTTTTTTCTATGGTACTCTCCAAGTGAAAAAATGTGCGAGTGGTCCGGGTTTTCGTTTCTTAACCACGTGTCTGCTTCGCATCAAGGCTACGAACGTTAAGCTGGTACATGTATTTGTCAAGTACCAAGAAAAGTTTATAAATTTCATGCCGAGTGCTTGTGTAATTTTGATGGGCTGCTCAACATCTACGAAGCTCACAGACGATCATTTATTTCACTGCGTGATGGCAACGGCATGGTATCACGGAGGGCTGTGACAGGAGTATCATTTCTTCGCTACCGACGGCTGACTAAAAGCCACCAGTAGCGAAGAAATGAAGGGCGCATATAATATCACTTCGTCCTCGACACTGAGCCAACGCTGGCGCCGGCCAAGTTAGTCTGACAGCTTGTCGCGCAGCCACTGCACAGTCCTCTTCGAGAGGTGGAATGCTTTTGCAGACATTTCGAATGTGTCTATATTAATTTTTGCCCTCCTTTTCTTCCGGCGAGCTAACCACAAGACAATGACTGGTACATTCATATTAGAACTGCCAAAATCGTGTGCTCCAAATTGTCTGCTCTGGGAAGCCGCGGTTCAACACAGTAGCTTCGCTGTGCTTGCGTTGCATGACATCCATTTGTTTGCTTTTAGCCAATCAGGGTTTGCTCAACATGGACACTTCGAGACAGATAAGACTTGATAATACCGCCCCTGGACTTCATGGGGGACACCTAGTGATTGCACCTGGCTTGAGACTGGTAGGATGTGGGCATGCACGGCCGTATAACATGGTTGTCATCTATTTTCGTGCTTAACCCTTGCCATGGATTTGGCAATGCAAGCATCGATACTGCGATGTCTGCAGTATCGAGCCAGGAGACCAAATTTTCCAATTTAGTCTCCTGGTGGCTGGGGCAGGTGGCTGGGCACATGTTGCATACATTTTTCTTTGTCACGTAGCCATTCGTTGGGTCATTGTTCTGCCAATCCATTGCAAGTGTATCAAGTGCAGCCTGCTCAAATTTCTGCGCAATGCTTGGCTGGTTACATTCTGTGTTTTACCTTATTGCTCTTAATGGAAAGGGCCCATTTTTTTTTTAATGTGTACCACAGTTTCTCACACATCTTTTCTCAATGTGTTCAGGAATATATAATAGCAAATTCGAAAAGCAATTTCAATTCAGCAGCTTTCTCCATGTGCCAGAAAAAACGAAAATTGCAGTACTGTATACACTCGCGTGATGGCAGCACATTTTTTCTGTAGATATGGAGCGCCTTTGTGTGCAGCACCTCCATTGAAACTGCATAGCTGTTGCTTCACGTCTGTCATGTACTGGAGAAGTGAATTCTCTGTTTTGGGAAATGTGCTCCACTTGCCTCGAAAAGCACACCTCTGGACATTTGTTTTTCGTAGTGCATCTTCTTGGAAGCACCATCATCACAAACATTTCTTATCAACCTTGAACTTCTAACCAGCCAGTCTTTTTCTGATTTCTTTGGCAAAGTCAATCACTTTGTTTAAAGATGAGGGTATAGCCATGTATTTCCCCATCCAAAAGCGATGGTAGTGGCAAACTTTTCAATAGAATAACACGGTAACAAAGAAGATCAACACGCTACGCACCACACCAATTCTGCGATTGATGTGATGTGCGGACGAGAAAGAATGAGCGCACAAATTGGGTCGCACTGGCACTGGCCTTGGCTATTCTTGGCTGTTTTCATAGCACATCGCCTGCGAGCAGTAATAAATTGGGACACCATACAGACCAGTAGCAGCATCGTCTCCGAGGCAGTCATTAAACCTTGGAGGCTGTGCTTTTGCTACCTGCAGGAGCCAAAGCTTGACATGGCTGCCATTTTTTTGCCAAATATTTAAACTGACAAGAAAAGCTTCGGAATGCCAACCCCACAACAAATAAAACTGCCAACCTTCTCAAAAAAAAAAAAAAAAAAAAAAGCAAAAGCGCGGCTTTTACACGAGTGTGGCCGTTAGATGAGTATGTGCGGTAACTAGACAGGCCCTGCGCGTAAATCTGAGCATGGTGCACGCTATAGAGATGAAGCAGGTAGGCGGAACGATGCTGCAACTATTGCCCATGCACCAATTAAAATACACATGAAAAATTCACACAGCGTATGCTGGGCCACTTTCATTTCCTGGCCTGGCACCGCTGAGAGAACTTCTCATGGTGAAAGCAGGTGCTGAAGCCAAGGCAAAGGGAAAAGTGAGAAAAGAGACAGCAGTCACATTGACAGGCCGTACATGCCCACGTACTCCTAATCTCAAATCTGGCGCTCTTGATGTAACTGATGTAACTGCAACACTTTAAACGGCACCAATAAATAAAGTGAAGTTCTGTTCTTGAGCTTTCTGTTTAAGGGCCGTATTCTGAGTCCCTCCTCCACTCCATTTGCTCCCTCCACTCGGCTGAGGAGAGGATTCCGCAATGCTAATGCGTGGGCAAATAGATTTCAAGGATCCCCTCCACTGGAGGGTCGGGTAAAGGAAGAACTCAGAATACCAGGGTAAGTGCTTTAAGGTTTCAAGGAACTGCTGGACAATTTCGAGTGTCAATGAGGGTCCAGTAGTGGTAATAAGCTGGAGGAGGCACTTCTTTTGCTGTTCTTAACTTGTTACCAACCATAGCTCCAGCACTAGGGTTGTATCTGACGGAAAGCCTAATAACTGGAAAAGGCACAGTGAATAAAGCTCTCATAATTTTACCTCGAGGGGCGGAGCAACACCAACAACCAAGGAGGTATTGAAGATTATTTGCTTGCGAACAAGTCAGATTGTGCGAGGAGTCTGCATCAAAAGAACATTTTCAAACGGAGCCTTTTTTATTTTTGCGCATGCTGCATTCTACTGTCAAAATGACAGCCTGTGTGCGGCTGTCGATTTCTAAATTTATACTAAGAATGCGACAGACAGAAGAAGAGTGGAAGGGAGGAGGTCAGTTTGGATATTTGCTCATTTTTTTTTGTGAGAATGGTGTGGAACTGAACTTTGACTCGTGTGAGTGTTGGAAAGAATAGGTCGCCTTGGCTGTAATGCTGTGCTCCCATGTTTTGAACTACAGCATACTTCAAAGGATTAGGAAGCAGAGCGATCAGCGATCATTGCTTCTTCTAGAAAAACTTTCAACATTGGCGTTCTAACTTGGGACATTTATTTATCCTTGTCTCTTTACATACGTTTTCTTCCTTGTCTGAAAACCACGATTTAGGAAACTTTGTGTGCAGCGACGCCCATTTTTCGTAAGTATGTAAGAAAATTTGTGTGAATGAACTGTGCATTTCTTTGTAATTTCCGATTTAGCTTTGTTTTTTGTATAAGCAAATTGCAAAAAAAAACCTATATCTTTTAAGCCTTTTGAGATGTTATCGCACCCCTAAAGGGTTAACGACTGGTATGCTTAGTATTTTGAGGCTGCTGTGAAGGTAGCTGGCGCTTCCTTGCTTTGATTTGCAGCAGGGAAAGTATTTGTATTCTGTGCTGTGTGGAGGAGAATGAGAGGCTGAGTCATTAAGTGGAATAACTTGCGTGCACTGAGCTTGGCCGAGCGAGTGCCTCCCCCAAGACAAGAAGCGGCAGCTGACCCCAAGGTCTCGTGGCGGTTGCAGGTGACTGTGGCGGCAGCAGCAGCAGCCTGCGGTCGGCCAGCAGCAGTGGCCAGGGCGAGCCAGCGTCGGGTGCCGGGCGTGAACGTCGGGAGGAAGTGCGTCCCCACCACTGGCAGAGTGGGCCTGTCGACCGCTGGGGTGTGTCCCAGGTGGGCCAGTGGCTGGTGGTGCTGGGGCTGGAGGCGCACGTGGCCACCTTTGCCACCCAGGGGGTGGCCGGGGAGGCCCTGCTGCAGCTGGACAGCGCCCGGCTCAAGGTGAGCGGCCACTGTACGGCCATTGTCTTCTCTACTCTTCCCGCACTCCATGTGACGGCTGGCAAACTGTGGCAACATGGTGCTAACCTCTTTGTTCCCGGCTTCCGTTAATGTGAATTGTGAAGCATAGATAAGTTACTGTCGATTTGAATAAACGTGGACAGGGAAGTGTCAACCCTGTGCAAACGACCCACTGAGATCATCCTGTAAGGGGGGGCCTGTCTTCACTGTTCGCCACTGTTTAAAAAAGAGGGCATGATGATGCAATCTAGTGCATTAACTTACCCAAGAGGATAGAGAAATTCCCAGATGTAAAAATCTGTGTCAAGCCTTGAATCTCTAATCCTTGCCAATGTTTCACTTGCTGAAGCTTCTGCCATGGCTTGCAGAATTGCCAAGGAAAAGCTGTGGGTGCCAGGTGCAGCTCTCGATCACATGCGATGTCCCACCAGTGTGCTCCAATACTACAAAGGGGGAGAGCAGGCCGTGTATTACTTGAAAAAGAGAAAAATAATCGCATTGAATGTCAAAGAAAACTTACTTTTTTACGAAGCATAGAAGCAACTTTCTTGGGTGCCTGAAAGAAGTAATCATGTGTTTTGTCAGGGGTGGCGTCATACTGACCAGGTATAGGTATCCTGGCGGGGCTCTATACACTGGGGCCTTGCAAACCACTGCAAGCCCCCTTGGTCATGGCTGCCTCAGCCATGATGGAACCAAAAGATGAGGTACCAGAGGGGCTGCTGGCACTGCAAAAACTGTCATCCAATGCCCACTGCGCAAACCAGCTGTGAAGCAGCCCTTGGATAACGAGTGTGGAGTCTATGTTTTCAATATTTGCACAACTCTCATTTATGTTGCAAGTGCTAATTAATATTGAAATCTCAAATTAAAAAGATTGAAGTGTTGCCAGACCTAGGTTCTGTCTGCATTTGCAAGAGCACCGCTAGTGACCGCAGTGCTGCTCTTGTTTGTGGGAAATGAGGAGGTTTTTATAATGGTATTGGGGCCCACCAGGGAAGCGGAAATGATTGAAGGAATTAGAATGAAATTTGTTGCATTTAAAGGGAAATGTTGAAAAAAAATATTGTGAACGATGGTCATAAAGTGTGAGGTGCGGGCGTGCATGTTTTTAAGTTACAAAAATAATTGCATGGTTTCGGAAGGGTGAAGAGCTAAATTTACAACATTGTATCTCAAGAACTACAATGAAAGATCTAATGGGGGTAAAATTGATAGCTAAAGCTTTATGTGGAAGAACGTCCAGGGAGGCAAGGGAGGAGGCCGTCGTCGATAGAAAGCAGATATATTTACACTATTTACATAGAACGGTACTGTGAGCAGCCATCTCGACGCCTCGCCTAGTCGTCTTCGTCGTCCAGGTGTCTGTTGAGCTTGGTGCGAGCTTCCTCTTCGTCTTCTACAAAAGTTTCTACATCTTCCCGCCCCACAAGAGTTCGTACGAGGGGTGATGGTGTCCAGTCAATTTGCCATTCGTGTCCATCAGGTGTCCGAGTTTTATCCTTTTCTTTCTTATCTTTGGCCTTCTCTTTCTCCGGGACTTCGCCTTTCTTCTGACCTTTGATTTGTGTTCCTTCATGAAGACCGCGACAGGCGATGAGCTACATGCATATTTTCCTGCATAGTTTCTTGTGCTCACTGACCTCAGATATTGGTTCATTGACGTATTGCACTTGTACCGCACACGCCGATTGGAACTACGAATGTCTGCATCTTGTGTAGTGTCAATTGTCATGGTACCACAATGTTCTCCAGGTTTCTTCGATTTCAGAACATAGCTGGTAGCCTTCTTAGTCGTAGTTTTCATCATTCCCGCGGAAGCATTCTTATCTGGCCTCTTTCCTGGAGAAGGGAGTGTGCGATCTTCTGCTGCGTCCCTCAAGCCGACACGGAGGGGAACGGTCATCGAGGGGTCCATGAGTTTACGAAGATCACAATCGGACAGTTGTTCTTTTGTTGCCTTATCTTCGTGTAGTTGTAGCTGCTGCACTTTTGGTGTCCTTGTCGCCGGTCTTATTCCGTGCGCACTCCTGTTGCAGTCACACATCTCCGAAGCATGGGCAGGCTTGTCTCGTAGTGATGGTGTTATACAGGCTGGGGAAGTTTTGCTTGGGTTTTCGCGGAGTTCTTCGTCATCTCGATTTACGTTTCCTCTTTTGTGGAAGTTCTGCATACAGTCTGTAGGAAATCTCATGGCTGCATACCGGCACGCAAAGGAGCTTTCAAGCTCTTTAGTCGCGTAGACTTCGCCGATGACACCTTCCGAAGCTAGCCTCTCGTCCAGGGTGTTTTCCTTTGGGGATGATGCAGCCGACGTGGATTGAGATGACTCTTGCTGGGCTTCTTTCCGCTGCTGGTGTGGTGTTTCCAGCATCATGTCGTCTTCCGTTCCGATTGAGGGAGGTACATTCGTCTGTCGTATGCCAAGCGCCGTCGCAGCCGAGTGGTTATTCATAGAGGTACATGTCATCGTCGCGGCTGATGATCGAGCCATGCTTGATTGTTCTTGGGGTCGATGATCGATTACCCAAATATCCTTCGATGTCGTGGAAGCATTTTGTGCGCGAAGTCTTATTTCCAGTAAGGCCATAATCCTGTTCGCTTCTTTTACCGACTCTAGAGAGTCGTCATGTTGGCCGTCAAGTTTGGCTCCACTAACCAGTTCTTCCAGCTCCTTATTGATTCTCTCAAGTCGGTCGGCGCTGTACTGGAGCCTGGCTAATGAAACAGCGGCTTCCACGTCTTTCGTTTGCTCCAGAGTTGGCGTAACTTCGGCGATAAGCTTCTCATTGAATTCAAGAAGGCTTGTCTGGGCATTCTTTAGGCGGTTCCTCTGCCTCGACACCTCCTCCTCGCTTCGGGGTGAGCAACGCGGTCGAAGAGTTGATTTCCGCTCCATGGCTCACCTCGTCGTGTCCCTTGACGTCCCGGGTTTCGGCACCATGTGGAAGAACGTCCAGGGAGGCAAGGGAGGAGGCCGTCGTCGATAGAAAGCAGATATATTTACACTATTTACATAGAACGGTACTGTGAGCAGCCATCTCGACGCCTCGCCTAGTCGTCTTCGTCGTCCAGGTGTCTGTTGAGCTTGGTGCGAGCTTCCTCTTCGTCTTCTACAAAAGTTTCTACACTTTATTTCTGTGCCCTAATGTGCTGGTGCTTGAAAAAGGTTTGCAAAAGTCATAATTACAAGCTGTTGGTGGTGCAGATGACGTGCACTGGGATTCCAGTCTCATCTGCTGAAACGCTGTAGCAAATGGTATCATGATAGCTCTTATAGTTCATGTGCTATGACACTTCAGAAGCTTTTTAATTAATGTCTGAAGTGGGGCCAGTTGGTTCATTATGAACTGAAGCAAAACAGCGCGAAAAAACGAAGGACGATGTGTTCTCCCTCGTCCTTCGTTTTTTCGCGCTGTTTTGCTTCAGTTCTTTTTAATTAGAAAAGTCTTCCAGTATTTGCCAAGAACTTTTGTTTCTACACACCAGTGTGCTTCCTATGGCACTGACCTAGGTGGACTGCCTGAACTGTGTGGAACAGTCGCTGATTTTAAGAGTCTTACCAGTAGCCTGCCCCAATACCGGCGTGTCAAACCGAAAAAAAAAAAAAAATACCGATTCGGTTATGATTCGGGTTTGGGTGAAATAATTTTGTTCTTGCTCAGTTCCAGTTTGACTAAACTGCACACCAAACCGATTCGTGAACCGGTTTGCAAGCTTGATTTGGTTCGGAGAGAATAATTATAACTAAGTGCGAAAAAAATTTTACTTTGTAGTTTAAAAGGACCTTAACCAAAAACTGCAACTTTGGTTTATTCAAAAGAGGGCTTTGTCCCAATGGCAATGATGTCGATCTTAATGAAAGCTTTAATAAACAGTTAGGCTAGATGACGTAGAAAATGAAGGAAGTTGTTGCTGTACAACAGTACTTATGACGTCACAGGGACACATTTACGCGATTAAAAGCCGTCGGTCAAAGCTACTGCTAGAAATCAGGTCTGTGAGGTTTAGTGGTGCCTTGAGTTCTGTACCACCGTACCTCTTCATTTCTAACATGCAGTAAACACACTGATAAATCGGTTTTTCCACATTACATCAGTGCTGACGTTGGGTAGAGCCAAACTTTAACCCCACAAAGCCCAAACATATTTCCAGGAAATTAAAAATTCCAGACACATGTATACCATTATTTAGGGCTAATGTGACTTCACTGATACAAAAAGAAAAATGAAATTGCAAATCAGTAAACATATAATGAATGTGGGCTTTTCTGCTACCTCCTTGCCAGCTACAGTGTCATGGCTTGTGGTATTCGAAGAAGCAGTTGCGTAGCTTTTTCAGGCAGAGAGGTACATTGCATTACGCGAACACAGCTGCACTAAACAGGCTAGCGCTTCGTACGCAGCTCCTGAGTTTAAGTCGCTTGCTCATCACGAGTGGAAGATGCCCAGCCATGTCTCTCCGAACATTATCTTGGGGCTAATTCGGTGTGACCTTCGTCTTCTTTTCGGAAGGCGAAGGGAAACTGGTCGGAAATCCTCTTGGTGCTTTTCCTGTGGAGATCAGGCTTTCTGATAGGGTGGCAATGCCATCAGCTTGAGTGGTCACTCCTTCAACTGATGGCTCTGGAGCCTGTGGTCATTCCACGCATTCATGACGCAGATAAACATAGTGTGGTATATGAGATACATGTTCCAGCACCTGGAGCACATGGAGCAGTTGAGAGCTGTGTTAGCGTATCAAAAGCGATTCGAAAAATGTGCCATCAGTGAAGACCCACTGTATCAAATATGATATACGGAAATTTGAAGCAACTTCAAAGAATGGGCGGGCTTCAAAAAGACAACAAAGAGATCATTTTGGTCGTGCAACATTTTCTCAAGAATAAAATGGCCAAATTTAGGACGAAGGAAGGAAATACTCACTGTTTGTCGGCTAAAATGATGCTGGTTGGATGCCACTGCGCGAGCTCCTGCGTGCGGCCATATTTCTTGAGCTGCCAGCAGACCTCTGGCGGCACCTTTCTGAACTACTCACATGAGAAAAATCTGTCAGTGTACCAAAAAGGATACTCTGGGCTTTGGTTTCAGCTTTATGTGATTTATCGTCCCTTTCTGGCTTCGCAAACATTGCGTGTCAAACTTTATACACTGGGCGTTGTTGGGTTAAGGTTTTTTAGTACTTACTATCTTGTTCAGTGAAAACAACGTCTTGTGGGGCTGGAATAACATAGAGTGAGTTGCCAAAGGCTATTTATTTTAAATAAAACAAGGGCAAGGTTTATTTTGCTTTCATGGTTGCTTTGACGTCTCATGCAGTAGGCAAACACAGCTGGGGAATAGCGCCAACCACGACCCTAGGCAACTTGGGTATATGCTACCTTTCATGCCTAGCAAAAAAAAAAAAAAAATTCTACCTGCATTTTTATACCACTAACAACCTACAAAAAATGGTAAAAAAACTTCTGACAGTTGTCTACTAACGCATAAACATTCTTTTCAGCCGCTCTCTTATGAAACACGCCTCTATAGAGTCGGCTGGTTCACTGCTATAGAAAAGGGAATTGATGAATTGGTGAGACAATACTTTACCGAGAGTAATTCAAGCAGTTTTATATCATAGTATGAAAGCACCGAATATCCCTCTGCATCCCCAGGAATTATACAATATGACAATAAGGCACTTTTAGGGTGTAGGTCACTGTTGTGCAGTGCAGCAATCTGGTGGCCTACCTGCCCATTCACATTTTTGTTTATTACATGTTTTTTTTTTTCCTGTCAGCCAGGCAGGCTGACAGATCTCCCACAGGGCTTCTCCCACAGATCGTCCAGGGAATGAATGAAAATGTATCCGAGATAGCTATGCACTACTGTCTTTAGAGACTTAAATATTGTCCACCTGATAGATCACTCAGCAAAATTGAGCAAGTCACCTGGAGGCAGCTCCAGACTGATACATTCTGTAACACCTATGAACTATCATTGAGCTATTCAGGAGCTTTCCGACCCGAATGCTCCTTTTGTAATGCCGAACGAGCTGATTTAGCCCATATTTTGTATGGCTGCCTTGAGGACCCCCCTTCTAGCAATCTGCAATTACCGTATTTACACGATTGTTGGTCGACCCGAATGTAGGTCGACCCCCCCACATCGCAAGTCGAAAAAAAAAAAAAAAGCAGAACACACGAGCACATTCCACAACCACAATATATTGATCACTTGAACTACAGCTCGTCCTCGCTAGTGTCCTCGTCGTCACTAGTGCTGCTGCTGCCGTCACTGCTGCTGCGGTCCCACAGCACGTCGTCGTCCAGTGTTAGCCCGCACTTCGCAAACGACCGCATCACAACATCGCGCGGAATGGCCGACCACGCGGAAAGCACCCACCCGCACACAGTAGCCAGCGAGGCCCTCTTCACACGCCCGGCTGGAGTGAGTTCACGATTGTCCGCCGACAGCCACTCGTTGTACTCGCGGCGCAAAAGGTCCTTGAAAGGCTTGTTTACGCCCACGTCAAGCGGCTGAAGTTGCCCCGTCAGACCACCGGGGATCACCAACATGTCGGTCTCCTCTTTGCGGAGCTCCGCTTTCACCTTCTCGGTGAGGTGGCCGCGGAAGGAGTCCAACACGAGCAGGTTGGGGAGACCCTTCCTGAGGGAAGCGCCCAGCCTCATGAGCCACACAAGGCGGTACCACTCGACCACCATGTCCTCCGTCATGTAGCCCTTCTCATTTGCTCGCACAACGACGCCTCCGGGGAACACTTCTTTCGGTATCGTTTTCCTCTTGAAGACGACATACGGGCGGAGCTTGGTACCGTCCGCCAAGCACGAAAGCATGACAGTGAACCGCAGTTTCTCGTTCCCTGTCGTGAGAAGGTTCACCTCGCGAGCTCCCTTCACGCTCATGGTTGTGTTGCTCGCCATATCAAAGTACACAGGGGTTTGATCGGCATTACCGATCTGGCCGAGCAAGTACTGCCGAGAGTCGCGGAGCTTCAAAAAATATCTGTGAAAAGCGAGCACTTTTTCCTCGTAAGCGGACGGCAACTTCTGGCACACGCTTGTACGACGGCGCAGAGAGAAGCCGGCCCGCTTCATGAACTTCGACGCCCACGACCTGCTGGCTTTGAAGCGCGACCTCGGTATCCCCGCTTCCAAAGCGAAGAGACGGGCTTTCTCTGTGACCATTTCACAAGTCACCAGCAGCGACCGATCGCGCAGTTCGGTTACATACGCAGCAAGCTTTGCTTCCAGCTCGGGAAAGCGTCCAGATTTCGGCCCGCGAAATCCTCGGCGTTTGGCATCACACGCGAATATTTCGTCGCGCTGCTTTCGCCACTGCCGCACCACCCGCTCGCTCACACCGAACTTGCGTCCCGCCGCGCAGTTGTTGCTTTCTTCAGCATGCACAATAGCGGCCCTCTTAAATGCCGCTGTGAAGGAGCGCCGAAAGATTTTCGGTCCGGGTGAAGTCATGGCAACGAAGAAATGTCGGACGCCGAAAGAAAAACGTGCCGAAGGCTCACAAAGAACAAGGAGAAGAGCTCTTCCGTCAATTACTGGTACCCCCCGTACAAGCCGCCAAGGAAGAGCGCTCACCACTGTCACGTGATATGACGTGCCGCGACGCATCCGTGACGTCTACAGCTGCGCGGACGCCGCTGTGAGAGCTGCCGGCCGGCACTCGCCGAGTGCCGCACGCCGTATCAGCGCCGGCATGTTTACAGGAGGCTCCTCGGAGAGTTGCGCGCGCCGTTGCCGTTGGAATCTGTCGTGGTTTCGGGCCTCTCTGAGGCGCTCACGCGAGCAGCGTCGTGTTCGACACTACGCTTCGCCGCGACGCTGCTCGTGAGAGCGCTCCGAAACGGCCAACGGAAGATGCCACGTGTGTTACCGTGAGCCCAGTAAGAGCAGAAAAAAAAAAGTATTGCGAGCGAGCGTTAGGAATAACTGCAATACGTAGAGTCGAAAAGCAAACGCACAGTTGCAACTACGCCGTTGCGTCCCCGATTTCTTGTTTGGCTTGCCATCACCAGCGGCACAAGTTTCAGTTTCGATTGTAGGTCGACCCCCCAACTTCAGATTTTCAAATTTGAAAAAATGGGTCGACCTACAATCGTGTAAATACGGTACGTAATTCAGAGCAGTGGAAGGGTGTGATGTTCAGCACCGACCCATCAATGCAAGTTGAAAGGTGTGGTCTTGTCGCAACCCCTTGTGACCAATAACCGACCATGCCCGTTTTTGACAAAATGAAAGTTCTATTCGTCTATACATTAAGCGGGCTAATACACAAGGGACGATTGCCCTGCCAACAAAATATAACGGGTTAAGTTAATTGTAAACGGGTTAATTGTATCTTAAAATTTCATTTCTTGGGCTATGTATAAAAGTAAAATATTTCGCAAGATAATTATTACAAATCTATTCTTTCGTTATACTATCGTTCATTTTGTGTTGATGTACTGTATAAACCGGAATATAGGTCGACCCCTACCTTTAGGTGGGAAAAGTTGACAAAAAAAATAATTTGGCGCAGAAGCGCACACACAATGTCTATATTTATTTTCGACGCCCGTCCGTCACTGCCTCTCACTATGCCTGCCGAAGTCACTCGTCCAAGCTGTCAGTCGCCCGAGTATGACTGCTTCTCACTGTCATCTTCAGTGCCGTCGAGCGCGTTGCTGATAGAGCACTTACTAAATGCTCGTTCAACCATGTCGTCGGACAGCGACTGCCAAGAGAAGGACACCCAGCTTGACACGGTCGCGAGGGATGGTCTCCGCAGCCGGCCCGTAGGTGCCTTTTCATTGTCGCTGACTATCCACTCATTGTACAGTTCGCGGAGCCGGTCCGCGGATGGCCTCCACTGTAACCGGCAGCGATCGTGAGCGAAGTTTCCTAACTAACGAAGTCTGCCACTTTGTTCTCCAACTTGGGGTGCACCACTTGAAGTCCACGGAACGATCTTTTCCAGGGGTTGCACGCGCACAGCTTATCTTTCTGGCTCCGCCAGTACCGCACGCTTTTCCCCGAAATGCCAAACTGGCTTTGCGCTGCCGTATTCTCAATCTGCTCGGCGACTCAATCGCCTTCAGCTTAACCCTTTGAGGGTCGAATTTTTTCGCCAAATGCGTCCCCCCAGGGTCGATTTTTTTTATTGCTGATTTAAATTCTATGGACGAATCTATATCAAGAAAAAATAATGAAAAAATTTTTTGGGTGATCGTAAAGTGACAAGAAAATCATTTGTGTTGTTACATACATGTGGTTTATTATCACGTTACACAAGAACAATTCTAAATAAAAACAAGAGAGTATCAAGCTTGCACCTTTTGAGTGAATCAAAATCAGGTAGACATGAGTTTCGCGGGTGCAAAAAGCGCGAAGTGCCCGGAGGACGATACCGAAACCAGCCGCTGCGCGCCCGCCGGCGCGCGCGGCCGCATGCGGGAGCGATAGACGGCGCACCGCTAATAAAATACAAAAAACGAGAAAAGAGCCTCACCAGTTTCGCAGGTGACCTTGGTCTGTGAGAGGCGAAAGAAGCGAGAGGCACCCGGGTACCCGGTGGGCGATACCAGAGTCCTTCATTGCTTTACTGGTCACGAAACTTCGGCACTCGTTTCATATAGGGACCGCGCGCGCCACTGCAGGCGCCACCGCCGCGCGAAGGACATCTAGCCGCCGCTTTCGCGGCGTATTGGCCTGCTCTTGGCGTGCAAACGCTCGCTGCTTTTGGTGTCTGCGCGCTGATTGTGTTTTTTTCGTAGTACAGTTAAACCTCGTTATAACGAAATTGAAGGGGCGCCGCGATTTGCTCGTTATAGCCAATATTTCGTTATACCCGTAGCCAACATTTACTGCAGATATTATGCATTGTAGTTACCTAAAACAAAAAGCGGGCGAAATTGCATCTTGCTGCACGGCGATAGTCAGTAAAATAAACACATTCCGGAGGTAAAAAGGAAAAGTCACGAACCTACTTTATTGCAGTTCAAAACTCGTATTTCAAACAGACTTGGCTACGAAGAAGTCCGTAATTCGACATTGATGCACCTTCCTGATGCGAGCGATGGCTCCCTCAGCTGCGGCCGCTCATGCGCGGCGAAGTACCGACGCAGCACGTCCACCGCATCTAGTGCCTCCGACGCCGTCCTTAGCGCTTCTTTTCAAGCCAAGTGCAACAGCGCTGACGATGGACTCGGTTGCTCCTGATGGTTGACAGCGTACTCGTCCACACGTCAAAGTCTCTTGCCACCTTACCACGGAGTGCACCTTACCTTCCTTCGCGCCCGATGCGACGGCTTTTATCATAGCCGTCTTCTGTTCAAGCGTGATAGTCTTTCGCTTTCGCTTCCCACCTGTCGCACTCGCGTTGTTGGAATCACGCCGGCAGCACGATAAAAGATAAGGCTGAAGACTGCCAAAACCCACGCACACACAACTACGCAGCGACGTCGGCGATGCGAACAGGGGAGCAGGAGGGAGGGAGAAGGCGACGCAACCGCGTGCGCCGTGTGCATTGGGGTTCTCGGGCTCACCGCGGATAGTCTGCGGATTCCCCGAAGCCATAGGGATACATGGGAAAATCGAACGTCGGACTGCTTCTTGGGGAGCCCGCGGTGAGTCCGACACTGTAAATCGAAGGGCCCCATTGTCTGCATGCCGTGCGCAGCGAGAGGAGGGTGGGGGCTTCGCGGGCGCAGCGTCCGCATGGCGCGCCAGCCAGCTTCGCGCGCGTGGCGGGAGTTTTGAACTGCTAATACAGTTGCCGCGTCACGCACTGTCTCAAATCCGCGTTGCGCACTGTTGTAAAATTAGCTCAAAATTTGATTTCTCAACGAAATTTGTTCGTTATATCCCGTAACGGGGGAATTTTACCTCGTTAAAACGAGGTTTTAAATACATTGGTTTCTATGGGGACTTTCAAGGGGAATTACGATTTGCTCGTTATATCCATTATTTCGTTATAGCCCGTCTCGTTATAACGAGGTTTAACTGTAGTTAGCGATGAATAGTCCAGTCGTCACCTTCCTTCAATGGGGTTTTATTTTTCGTAGTAAATTACCGTAGACTTCGGCCGCGAACAGCAACGGCTTCTGCGTGCTCTGGCACAAGCGCTGCGCCGTCGTGTTTTCGGATTTTTAAATCTCTATTTCTTCTTTTCTTAAAGCAAAAGTTGTAAATACCACACATACGGTAGCTGCGTAGTCACGGACTGCTGCGGGCCCATCGATGATACAATAAAAAAAACTGAAAGAAACCAAGTACGCATCGTTCAGACTACGCTTAATAAATCCGTTGATTGCTCTGGAATGCGCAGAGCACTAAAAGAGATAGCCCAATAGTATTGTCGTTTCAATGCGTGGGTACATACTTGAGAACACCTAAAAACGCTGCAGAAACACGAAGGATCAAAACACGAAGAGATATATGTTGCACCATGTGTCTTTCCGCTTCCACGCTTTGCAATCCCTGCAAAAACAGGAAGCGAAAAAAGAACAATAAAACTGATTTTATCACACGCAACAAAAATTCAATGTTACGAAGGGAGACAAAGAAGTGTGGTCCAGCGTACAAAAATTTATTTTTTCGCGCTGCGATGTGGAGCACACACAGGAAACAGAATATTGCCACGTAGCCAAGGAGGACGCAAAGCTTTTCTGAACGCAGCGAGCTAGCGAGCTCCTGTTCTACAGAAGACTAGAATGAAACCCAAACGTCGAAGAAGCAGTCCGCAGTGTGACGTGCACAGATGAACGTCAATAAAGTGAGTTGCGCGGCGTTTGCTATGCATGCATTACTCTCGGAACGTTATTAATTTCAGATCCATGGAAGTGGGATCGAGAACATCGTCGAGGAAACAATAAATCAAGTTGGCGACAAGGTGGCACCCTTTTCATATCAAACAATATTGCCCGACGGGACGTACGACAAAAAGAGCAAACGGGCGCTCCAGTTGAAACGCCAGATAAGAAACCGGAATCGGCCACGCGCGGTTACAAAACAAACAAGACGAACCCTAAGGGATAATTCGCGGAAATATGAAAAGTAAAAGCACAAGGACGTCCCAAAGCATTTTTACACGCGAGCCTGAGCGCAAGGTAATGCAAGTTTTCAAACAGGTAATGAAGCACCGCTACAACCTGACTGATAGGACAAAAACCGGCTTTAAGTTAGCCTTGTACAGTTCTAGGCCCACGATGCTCTCAAAAGGGTACATTGCTTTTTCCATTCTCACACACAGTGCATTTCCACGCACTGTCACACACTTATAATCGAAGCTGAAATCTCCCGTTTCTTGCCTTGGAATGGCGCGCCTCCATTTCTCTCGCAGCTCCCCGTCGCTCGGTCAACAGAACAAGGAAACATTTTCTGTGGTATCGTTGTGCAAGGAACGACAGCCCGGGACGCAACACATGTTGGGCATCGTCGTTGCACGACTTAAGTCGCATCACAACAGCGCAAGATGCACGTTACATTTTTTCCCCGCACAAAACAAACACAACTCGCCACGGCTCCGCCGTTCGAGCCAGCGCAACGCCGCCCGAGGAGTGACCTCAGTGAGAGGGTGGCGCCACCGCGCGGTGGCCAAACGCAGCATATGAAGCCCTCCCATTGAGTTACGGAGCAGTTTCATGACCAGTAAAGCATTGAAGGACTCTGGCGATACCAAGTGCGCCCCCTCGTTAGCGGATGCGCAAGCAATAGCCGGCGCGCCACTGAAGTAAATCATAAAAAAATAAAAAGAGCCATCGGCGGAAAAAAAAAATTTGACATATTTCCGAACTGTGGCAGCACATGCCAAGCAAGAGAAGGCGGCAAAAAAGGCGCGCTTTTTAAAGATACAAGCGATGCCGTACATGTACGTCATTGACCATTTTGAAAGTGTTTGCCGATGCCGTACATGTACGGCCGTGACCCTCAAAGGGTTAAACGCAGCAGTGAACTGGCGCCGACTTCCGCCAGTCATCTCGGAACAGACACGTACAGAAATGCACGCACGCGCGCACACAAGATGAGTAAAAGACGAGAAACTAGAGAAAAGCGAAAAGCAAATAAAGGCCTGATAGTGCGAGAGAGCAGTCCGACACAAAGGGCAATGGCAACGGACTACGCTTGCACATTGTTGCCAGACAACAATTTAAATTCTGCCAATGACCACTAATAAGACGAGGGGTGACTTTTGTGCTGATTTTTTTGGAAAAAAAATCGACCTATATACCAGTTTATACAGTCCAATGCTTGTATAGTAGCAGTAAAGACCTCTACCTGGAAGCGCAAAGCATATGTTTCATATTGCCTGCATGCAGCCGAGAGTAAGATACTCTGCGGGCGACCAGCAGCAGCATATAATTTCAATATTGGTGCTCATTTCTTTCCTCAAGTTGCAACCATGAATATGCAGGGCGTTGATAGTGTTGTGATTGACCTAAGGGGCAAAAGTCTGTGGACGGTCAGGAAGCTGATGGTACGTAGTGAAGAAAAATCCCCAAATGACATTGACGGCGCTATATCAACAATGGATGGACGAACCGTTTTTTTCGGGAAGCGGCAACCGTTATTTATTTTTTGGTGCAGTTCCAGTTCGGGTTCAGCTTGCTAAAAAAATAACAGTTCGGGTTCAGCTTCAGTTCCAGCAAAAATATCAGATCGGTTCCGGTTTTCGGTTTGGTCCGGTTCCAGTTCGACACCCTGCCCAATACCATACCATGGCTGCTGCTGTTGGCTGGAGAGGAGTAATGTGTAGCAGCCGACCTCGTAGCAGGACTAGGACACGCTCATTCTGGCCATTGCCCCTCTGGGATAACAAATGCACAATGTGCTGCGGAATGGTCGCAGGATTTTTTTAAACAGCTCCTTTAACTGCAAGCGCTAAGCTGTCATCTAGGAACTTTTGGAGATGGAGCTTTCTTCATAGGTGGTGTTTTGTCTCATTTTAGTATGAACATTGTTTGGACATATATTTAGAGCAGATTTGTGTGGGCCTTATAAAGCTTTGTGAACTACATCGTCAGTGGTCATTTTATTTTTGTCCCAGTGCAATTTTTTCTTGTTAGCATGAGAGTGGTGCCTCAGAGGTTAAAACCAAGTGAAAAGGAAGCATCCACAACCAGACCAGGGTGGAATTTTGGCAGGCTACTAACAAAGTAGAAAAAAAAAGGTTGGTCCTGTAAGTAGTTTAACATATCCAAAGAGATAATTTCAATGCTCTCACTAGTGCAGATGGTTGGGTGAGTTGGTCGCATTATTGAAGAAATGCCCTTCTAGGTACTTGCTCCGCTAATGCAAACACAATGTAAGAAAATGAGAAATAGCCGTTTGCTGGCATGTAGTTCTGCTACTGGAACCGTGGGGCTTCAGCAGGGTGCTTTGCAGGCCTGAAGAGGGAGGGGTGGTAAAAAGCGGGTTTTTGTGTGCTTCTGCCGAGTTGGCTTCCTGGGACGGTACATACCCCCTCCGGATTTCAGGAGCTGGGAGTGGTGTCGACCAGCGACCGGTCTCTGCTGAAGAAGAAGATCAAGGAGCTTCGTTGCCAGCTGGACAAGGAGCGCAAGGCCCAAGAGAAGGAACTGCGTGCTCGCGAAAAGCTTCAGCGCAAGGCGGACAAGGCCAAGCGCAAGTGAAGCCACGGATCCCCCGACCCCCTCCCCTGCCGGACTTGACGAGGCCCACGTAGCCCGGCAACCCCGCCCCTTGTGCCGCTTTCCTGGCAAAACCATGTGAGCTAGCGTGTGCTCAGTTCATTCCGAACACAACGAACGTCACACTCACAATGTGCTTTGGGCAGCCCCAGGAGTAAAATACCTGAGAGCATACTCCTTGGCCAAGGAAGCAATGCTGCGTGTTTTTTTTTTTTTTCTTCTTTGCTAGTGTCAAGGTGCCGCGCTGGGGCGGCTTCTGCAGTAAAATGTCCCAAGGAGAAAATCGGCTCGTGCATGCCCCAGTTGTTTCCTCCGTGTTTATTTTTGCTTGCACATATTACTGTTATGTAAATGCACATGCACACACATATTTAACAAACATTCCTTTTACACCTCAGTCCTGGCGCCTCTGGGTTGTGACTGATCCTGTGGCAGCTAAAGGGAATAATACCGTCATGTATTGTTGCTGCTTTTAAGGCAGGCCTTGATTGAATTTTGTCTCCCGCCTTTCCCCTTTCACGTGTATGGCTACTAGTTGCATTTTTCCTCTAGCCCTTTTAGATATTCAGTGTATCATGTCACCGAGGTTCTTGTTTGTTTGCCATCACTTGCCGAGTTGAAGTCCTCAAGACGTCACTGTCGTTGCGGTGCCCTGTACCATTTTGTACATTTCATGTGAGTATCTAGTGTATTTGTTGTGTTCTTGTTATATCTTAGTCATGTGGGATGTGGTGGGGCAGCAGCCGAGCCTTGCATTTTCTTGAGGGCAGCACAGCACGCTAGCTATTTTTCCTTGCATAGATAACTACTCTGCTATGTTTCTTTCTGTGGTACACATACTATACCTGCCTGATGTTTGTTTAGTCCTTGCTGCACTGTCTTCGGTGCCTGACCTGTGCTCCCCTGACGGCCCTGATGAACCTGGTCTGTATTGGCTGCTGGCTTGTATGGGTGCTGCAGAATGTTTTTGTTTTTTCAAGGTACGTTAGTGCATGTGAGCAAAATTGGGGCCATTTATTTAAACACAGGGTACCATGGATGCACGGTGGGACTTCGCTAGGGTAAACCACACTCGAGGAGATATAAGAGGGGTATGTGGCTGCGAACTTGTATAGCAGTTGTGTGCGTAGCAAATAGATGAAGGCTGTAGAGGCAGAAAAAAAAAGTGCATGCAAGCTGGAAGCAGAATGTGAGAATGCTCTTGTTGAACAGTAAGGCTGGCATTGTGATTGGTGTTCTGGTATTGGAAAAATGGGGGGAAAGAAGCACTGTTCTTCAAGAAATAGGTGTATTTTGCAATACTCTCGTTCATTTAAGAACAGTGCTTCATAAATGCATTAGCAAAATATATTGGCTTGATTTACTGTAGCGAGGTTTTTCCGTGCTTATAACAGTTTGGCAGGAAGACTTCTTTTTATTTAGTGATAACACGTTATTCGTTATTGGTATATTGTAGCAATTTTATATTTTGTGAAATGGCCACTTTATTTCAGGGTGATCAGAGTAAAGTCGTATCTGAGTGCGCCAACTATTTTATCGTTGTACAGTGTACTGGCCTGCGATCAGCTGGCCGTTTTGTGACTCTCTGGCAATTGCTGGGCATCCTCTCTCTTTTAGCTGTGTTTGCTTAGTGGTATGCTGGTTGTGAAATCTCGCTGAAGGTGCTGGGCATGTGAAACAACCTTGGGTAGCATTTAGAAACTTCAGAATGCCAGCGGAACGAAAGGTTTTGCGCAGATTTTATTTATGCTAGTGAGTTTTACTCATCCTTGTTTGCAGGTTTTCTTTTTTTTTTTTTTAATCTGTGACCTTGTGGCATTCTGCATTGCAGTCATTAAAAAGCCATGAGCCGCTCATGCACTGCCTGTTGTACATTGTATCGAACACTTCATGTTTGTGTCTGGAAAATCTCAGATTTACAGCTGTGTGTGCATAGATGTCATCCAATTAAATTCCGAGCATAGGATTGACCAAACTTACAAGGAAGCGTTCCCACTTAGTTGCTGTGCAATGGTTGGGGTATTACGAATTCAAAGCAGCCAATTAATGAACCAATAGCTGACGTCAATTTAGGGTAAGTTGCTCAAAGTAAATGGGCCGGCCTAAGCTTTGTTCATGTGCGGTTGGTGCTGATGTTTGTGAGAGGTCTGGCAGTGGCTTGCATCGACAAATGCAGCCTGGTGTTCAAGCCTGGCATGGTGTTCTCTCACCTGGACACGCAAGTGTGAACAAAATGACGGCGCCTCGAAAATGGTCTTTGAATGGGTGCTTTCGCATTCCGCATGTTTTATAATCCCTCGCCAAGTTTTTTAAACTCGGATGCTGCAGATTTCTTAAGGACTTTGAGCACAGAAAAGCGCTAAAGTGAATCATACCCTGATCCTGATGTTTGGCTGTATACCACTTCAGTTTTGTTTTTTTTTTTTTTTTCTCGAAAAGGGGGGGGGGGGGGTCTTTTTTTTTTTACTCCTTCTTTTTTCGTCATTCAAAAGAACAGCCTCCTTGCATTTCTGACTTTGCTCACAGTTATTTGACACTTAACTGCCCTTCTCTGGTGCACTTCTACAACCAGCGGGTAGCTGGTGGTGTCGCAAGAAGTTAAGAGAAGCTGCTGAATATATCGAATGGGCACTCCACTATATGGAGGAAAACGTAATATATATATATATAATACATATATATATATATATATCTGTGTGTGTGTGTGTGTGTGTAGAGAAGCCACAGACAATATTGAGGAGCTATGGCTGACACTGGGAGTAATGTGTGTGTGACGGTGGGGTGATGTAACATTTGTCATATGCACGGGCTGATTAGCTTGCAATAATGGTTTGTATGCAGGCTCGGAAGAAAAAGCTAGCTTGATTAGTCTTCCTCTTCTGTCTCAAAATTTTACCTTAGCTACTATGCAGTGCCGCTGCAGTTGCGCCACCAGCATGGACTACCAAGAGTGCACGGGTGTGCCAACACAGTCGCTTCACAGGAAACGAACATCAGAGCTGCATAGATCCTTGCTTCTGTTCCTTTGCTCAAAAGCACAGAAGAGCTCACGAACAAACACTGAAGCATGACTCCAGTTTTTCCTACCTGTTGACTCCCGTTTTGGTCTTTATACAAGTCCTCTGCGCTTGCGTGACAGTTCTGTTGACATGCTGTGATAGCGTCTGGCTTGGTGATGTTTTTTTTTTCCCTTTCATATTTACCAGGTACGTATTATACTTATAAAAAAAAAACAGTGATGCTCGGACCTAAAACAGGCTCATTTTATACAAACAGGTGCAGCCATATACATCCACTGGTAGATGTGTAGTGCCCATAGTGTTGCAGCCCAAGATCTGCTTGCATTTGAAAAGAAGAAAGCTGGAGGAAGTTTGTTTGCAGGCACAGTTTGTGATGTTTTCTGTCTACTTTTGACTTTGAGGCCACGTGTATAACTGTCATTTTATTCAACTCTCGAGGATAATGAGAATTGATATGTGTATAGTAATCACACCCTTTTTTGTTTACATGTGCACACACAGGACAAGAGAGTAGTTTTGGTGTCTTTAGCAAAATATTACAGTTACTTTGATTCTTTGAATGGAAACGGTGATGTCTATCAGTGCTAGCTCTGTGTGAAACACCAGGGGCTAGGCTGCTCAATTTGTTTTTTTTTTTGTCAGGTTGAAAAGGAAGAAAAATCTAATATATGTGAGTGCCACGTAGCAGCACAGACTGGAGGCACATTTGGCGCCTTGCGCTACCCTTCGTTTGTGAGTGAAGCCCTCTGGTATTCACTCATGGACGTACTTGCATCCTGAATAAATTTTGTACGAACATTTTCATTGTGTAGTAAGTTATGTAGCTATGAACTCGTATGATCTGAGTTTGAACAAATAAATTGTGGTTTTTATGCAGCCATGGTATGCATTTTATACGGTCACATTCACCTACAAAGTGTAGTCCTGGGGCGGTATTCTCGTAACTGTCCGTTTTGAAAATGTCCCTTTTGAGTCCCTTTCATCGTGACGTACTTCCGGTTAAGCAATGAGCGTTGGCAGTAGCTTTGTTGCGCTTGCGTTACGTCACTTCCGGTTGTTTGCTTTTAGCCAATCAGGGCTCGTCAAAAGGGACACTTTTGAAAGGGACGCAAAAGGGACAAAACTCGAGAATACCGCCCCTGATGAGTTCACCATGTATGAAGAAGCGGGGGCTCATTTATTGCCTCCAGCATTAATTCTTTTTTCCACCACCTTTGCAATTAAGCTGGTTTCTATTTGCATTCGTAAGGCTGCTGCCGAAGTGTCTAAAGAACGTCCTTAGTTCATCAATTTTCGATGAACGCAGTCGACGCAGTCGCATGCGGAGAAGCTCCTGCGTGCCGAGAGCCAAGGGTGACAGACGTCGGCATTCCGTCAATGTTCCAACAGTAGAGGTAGTTTTCGGAATACCAATGCAAGTCCTCAAGATCTGTGCTTGCATGGACTCTAGGGCCTTGATGGTTCCTTTAGAAATAGGGAAACCAAAATGGCGATGCTGTAGCGTATGAGGCCAATGCAGAGCGCTTCGTAGAGCCGAAGGAAAGAGTTAACGGAGCAACCGCCGGAGTTTCTGGAGAGCATACTGAATATACGGGCGATTGAGGTAAGCTTCTCCTTGAGATGGCGGACATGAGGTGACCAGGTGAGTGACCTGTCGAATGTCACCCCCAGAAACCTATAGCTGGGAAGGTATGGGATGTCAGTGCCGCCAACAGTGAGCCGGTAGTGCGTGAGGTCCCGCTTCGTAAAAGCCAACGCAGCACATTTGCTTGCCGAAATTTCCATTCCTCGTGCTGCCAAGAACGATGCAATGGAGTTGATTGCTCGCTGAAGTCTTGACCGTAGCACACGTCTGTTACGGCCAGAGCTCCATATGCAGATTTCGTCCGCGTACAAGGATATTTCAACCGACTGCGGCAAGCATTTCTCCAGGCCTATAATGGAGATCTTGAGCAGCGTGGGGCTTATCACCCCGCCCTGGGGAACACCTCGAGTCACTCTGTACAGTGCTGAGTCGCCGCTGTGTGTTGACATGTATACATACCTATCGGAGAGATAGTCTGATAGCCATGCATACATGCGGCCTCCATTTCCTGAAGACTTCATCGCCGAGCGAATAGCATCATGCGCTACGCAGTCATAGGCTGATTTGATGTCCAGGAACACGGCAATGATGATGTTCCGCCGATACTTAGCTTGTTTTATGCTGGTTGCAAGGGCAATGGCATTATCGATGCTGCTACGGCCCTTGCGGAAGCCAGACATCTGTGGCGGGTATACATTCCTGACTGTCAAATCCCAGTCCAAGCGATACAGCACCATTCTTCTCCATCAGTTTGCCTACACAGCTCAGGAGGGCTATGGGACGGTAAGACTCTATGGCCGTTGGAATTTTCCCAGGCTTTAGAACTGGCGCAATGTGGGCGTGTTTCCATTTCGGCTCTAGTCGGCCGGTCTCCCATGAGCGGTTAAAAACGTTTAGAAGGCAACCTTTCCCCTTTTCGCCTAAATGCGAAAGGGTTGTATAGCTGACGTCGTCCGGACCTGGGCACGTGGATTTTTTGATGGAGGCCAGTGCAGCCAGCAGTTCTGCCATTGAAAATGGAACGTCCATGGCACACGACATCGCTGGGGAATCCTCGCTCTGGGGCGAAGATGATGGTGGTACAGGTATCGGCGCCGTGGTAATTTTCTTGCAGAAGGCGTTAGCGACGTGTAGGTCAGTCGTGTTCGTGCTGAGTGCAATTGAGCTAAAGGGGTGCAGTTGACTTGGTGGGGCCCGCAGGCTTCTAACCAGGCGCCATATTCTGGAAAGCGGCTTCCTCGGGTCCAACTTCGAGCAGAAGGACTCCCATTCGCGCTTGGCAAGCTTGGCCATATGCCTCTGGACCGCCCTCTGAGCACGCCTGGAAGCTCGGATATCCTCAGGCGCTAGCGTCCGACGGGCTCGTCTTTCGGCTCGTCGACGCACTGCTCGAAGCCTCTCAAACTCTGCGTCAGCAGTGCTGTATTTGGGTGGCAACCTCATCACTTTGGTGCTAGACTTACGAGCTCTTGACAATGTATCCACGAAGGAGTCATATGAGCTCACTGAGTCTGCACACTCCTCCATCACAGTTGTAAATGCTTCCCAATTTGAACAGCGGATTACACGCTGTTGGCGGATACCCGTAAGACCATCCACTGAAATGTAGGTCGGAACATGATCACTACCATGCCCTTCAATGTCCACTGTCCAGCTCGTCCTAGCAACAAGTTGCGATGAGACGACCGTGACGTCAAGGGCGCTTGATACCTTGCCCCGGAAGAAAGTCGGCTCTCCAGTGTTGACGACGTACATGCCATGCTTTTGAGCAGTGTCAAGGAGGCGCCACCCTTTGACAGTTGTTTTTATGCTGCCCCAGGAGGGGTGGTGAGCGTTAAAATCTCGAGTCAAAATGTGCGGGGCTGGTGTGGCGCTGATGATGCTTTCTAGGCGGTTTGTATTTAATGCCACGCCAGGCGGAATGTAAGCAGCAATTATTGTGAATGATAGACCTGCGCCCCGCACAGTTGCTGCCACGTATTCATTCGATACGTCTGGTGGTAAGTTATGCACCACTGAAGTGAGGTCTCAGGGCCACTAAGACTATTGATATTTCTACACCAGTATTCGAATGCACAACTGTGTACCCGGAAAGGCGTATATCGTACGACAATCTTGATTCTGAAATAGCAATCACGGGAAATTTGTGCTTTAGGACGAGTTTACGTAGATCAGAGAGGCGTTGTTTGAGTCCGCAGGCATTCCACTGGAAAGCTGTGGCTTTGTCACGAATTTCGTTAACTCTGGGGGCTGTCGCCACACGAGTCGTAGCAGCTACCGCCATAGTGCAAGGAAAGGAGCGACATAGTTCAGGACAGTCAAGAGCGCCGCCGCAACGGGAGACGTCAGAGGGGCGAGAAAGACGCGAACAGCCTCTACAAGAGAGGACAGCACAGAACACCAGCCCTCGGTACTTCCGTCAACTGCACGCTGCGATGGCATAGACGTCCGACGGGCAGATTTTGACGACCGTGCAGCTGGAGTAGGAAGGAGTCTTGGCTGGTGGTGGATGAGGCGCTGCTGTCGATGCAGACGATGACTCATCTTTTGAAGAAGACGCAGGGGTTGCTCTTGGATCCTGCTCTGGCAGAGCTTCTGCAGCAGAATGCTGCTGCTGTGGCTCGCGCCGCAGGACCGGTAGAGCCGGGAAGTCCTCATCGACGTTTGTGGAGATGAGACCCACACGTGGCTGTTCTGGCTTTTCCGAGTCTTTGCGCCCAGTGGGACGCCGCTCTAGTAGGGCTGATTTTGCTGACTTGTAGTCAACATGGTTTGCGGTCTTGAGTTTCAAAATCGCCTTCTGATTACGGCGGACGGAGCAGTGAAGAAAGGTAGATTCGTGGGGTTTGCTGCAGTTAGGGCATTTTAGCTTGTCCGCAGAACAGGACGCACGATCATGACTGCCACCGCACTTGGAACATCGAAGCGAGAATTTGCAAACTTCTGCCACGTGTCCGAACCGCTGGCATTTTTTGCATTGCCGAGGTGTTTCCACGTAGTCATACACACGATAGCGCGTGTAACCAATGACGACGTGGTCTGGTATAGTTTCTGTAGAGAAAACGATTTGGGCGCTCTCTGAAGCCTTGCCTAGTCTTCGGGCCGATTGAACTGGCACTCTGAGGCGCAACGCGGCGAGGATTTCAGGATCGGAGAGGTCCTTGGCAACACCCCTGATTACACCCACGCCGCAGTTGCTGGGCCGTGGCTCATATGCCTTCACGGGAATACCAGCAATAGAAGAGATTTTCAACAGACGCTCGGTGGCGTCGGCATTGCGTGTGTCTATTGCGAGAAGGTTGAGGCGGTAGTTTGGACGCACTTGCAGCACTCCATTTGGAGCCAGTGACTCCAATCCGTCTTTGACAGCAAGGAGATTGTAGTGCGTAATGATTTTGGATGCATGAACTGGCTTTATGACAACGACGACGCCATGTCTCAAGGGGCTCGGGATCGTGCTGAGATCAAGAGGCCTGTATGAGCGTTTCGAGGCACGACAGCGCTTCGGGGGTTGCACAGGCTGAAATGGCTCAGTTTCCTCTTCTACCGGAGTGGAGTCATTAACGTAGATGACAGTTTCGGAAGCAGAGTCAGCGAGTTCTGACATGTCGTCCATGTCATCCGGCAGAGGCTTATCAGCGGGATTAATCACAGGACTCGCTTGTCCCGGGGGAAGCGACGACCCAAGATTGGTGCTGCAGGGGCTTGTTGAAACTGCAGGTGGTTCTGAAGAGGCTGCGAACAGCGAAGCGGCAGGGGAACCCGGCTCCATGCTTGGGCCTGGCGGTTCACTCGGCGGTTGTTCCATGAGCGACGTTGACGGCGGCAAACACAAAGCCACGTCCGTCGCAGGGAGCATATCCGAAGCTTGAAATGCTGCGTAACTTGATGACAGGCTCAACAAATGCCCAGTGAGACGAAAATAACAGAGAGATGATCAAACTAAGCTCAGCTAACTCTTCGAATTATGATTTTGTTCAAATAGTTTGAATTGAAGCAAATATTTTCTCCTTGAAGCAAATACATTTTACAATTATGGGCCAATATTGCAACTGAAATTTGCAATTTCTTGAGCAAATGTATATGCTTCAGTAAGGGTTACAAAAATAGAGATGCTCATCCAAAAGCCCCTGTAAAAATCTTCTGTAGCATAAAACAAATATTTTGCTTTCAGCTTTATTGTGTGCCAGCTTTTTGTTTGATGTTCATCATGTATGTTGAGAAAGTAGACAGGCTATGACTGTGATAGGGATGACTATACTTTGTGTTGTGCACGTCACCTCATTTGGTGACCTCACCTGCAAGCGTTTCAGTATTTGCGTAATCAGGGAGAGCCGCAAATGGGAGAGCCGCAAAGGGAATGCCGTCATGACGTGGCGGTAGGAAATCCGCAACCCTGTGCTCACTGGTCTCTGTCTCAGTGCAGAGAGTGTATAAATTGTATTTGTAACATCCACGCTGCCATGTGGCCGCAAGCAAAAAAAAAAATGTGGGTACCGATATTTCGTGCCTAATATAAATGCAAGAAAGAATAAGACCACAATTGGCGCAAGGGCATGATAAGTTATAAAAAATGTACACACGCACACCTCGGTCAAACTAGCTTCACCGGTGGTGTAGTTTCCACTATTAAAGGGGCACTGACAAAAATTTTGCATCTTGTTTTTTTATTTTTTTTTTTGCAATAAGTTGCTAGTAACCTATTTATCACGTGTAGAAACCTCTTTCTCCAGCGGGCGACGGTTGTTTAATTAAAGACGTTTTTAATGCGGCCAGTCGCAGTTTCGGTTTCAGCGGGTGCCGCGAACGGCTGCCCACGTGACTGTCGGACCACGGCCGCTCGATTGCGCGCATCGAGCGGCCGTGGTGTGACGGATATCGCAGAACAGAGCTGTTGTAGCACTGTCGATTCCGCGTCGGCGGCAGTTTCTGCTAATGCCCCTACGTACTGATCTCGTCAGCCGCTTAATTAAAAAGCGACCGTGGACGTGATGCAGGCGCCGCGAGTGCAAATTGCTGCCGCGGCTAGAAAACGACGCAGGACGCTAAGACAGTGGGTGGGGAGACGCACGCTGGGGGTAGACGGCCGGTCTGCCTACAGCTCTGCCTACAGATGTGTTAGGCTTGACACTGCGGCGGATATTCGATTGCCGCTCTCGTAAGCGGTGGAGATCGTAAGCGGTGCAGATGACGACGGTGCAGATGACCGCCGTCCGTCCGTCCGCACCACATACCCACTTAGGGCGATTGGCCAAGAAGAGTTCCTAATTTCTTTAGCACATACCCACTTAGGGCGATTGACCAAGTAATCTGAATCACGCGTCTACCGCCGTCCGTCCGTCCGCACCACATACCCACTTAGGGCGATTGGCCAAGAATCGGGCGTGAGAAGGGCTAATGCACCCGCTTAAAGGAGTACTGACACGAAATTTCAAAGCTGAGATCCGCTCTAGCAATCAAGTACAACGACAACACAAATAGGTGTCTGTGAATAAATGCATCTTTCTTTCTTTGTAGTTGTGTGTGTGTGTGTGTGATCTCTCTTTCGCGAACATTACCGAACCGCGCAAATTCAACTCCTGCATTCGCACTTTCACATTCTTCCCCTCGGGGAAATGCGGGGAAATTTTTTTAATGCAATTCGCCAACGCATCATTAACCCCTTTCTCGTTTGTGTTGCCTTGTTTGGGACTTGATTTCCATTTCGTGCAGCGGTAACAAGCTATCGCTCGAGCCACCTGCGCCACTTCGCGGCCGTAGCCGCCGCATGCGCAGCGACCTTGCGGTCCGCCCAGTGCACTTTTCGCGTCCCTGGCGCGTTTTCGCGTCCAGTGTAAATAAAAACCAATAAAAATAGAGTGCCTGGAATCGCTGTAGAACTGTAGTACAGTAGAACTACCTGATATCGCTGTGAGTCGCGGCCAGCTGCCCGACGAGCCAACAATCGGATCGTTCGTTACTCGAGAGGAAAAATTCCGACCTCCGATTGTAGCGGCGAGCCGGCGAGAAACGCCGGCAGTGCGGAAGTGGCCAACGCAAACTCGTGACGTGTTTGGATGTTGTTTATTTACTCCACATCCAGGGGATGTCCATCTCGCGATGACCTCCGCCGGCTGCTCGGTTGCGTTTCGCACACTTTAAAATTGGTTTTAAATATGTTCTAGGCTGTGTTTGCAGATAATGTATGTGTGTTCACACCAATCTATCTCCGAAGTTATCTCGCCTTCTGAATTTTGTGTCAGTACTCCTTTAAGAAAGCTTTATCTGGGAGAGTAGGTGTCATAGGGGCATAACTGGATGAGTTTGTCGTTCCTCCTTGTGTTTGAAAAAAGTTCGTTACAGGCAATATAAAAAAAAAATACCAACGGAGCCGTCATTTGATGGGAATAATGGCGGCTATGAACATATGCCACTAGGCTTTAAATTTCTTATCTAGGGGAGTTGCCTCGGCCTGGCTGAGCCACCACTGACGAGTCTCGGTGGTGGTGGCTGAGCACGACGGAGTTACCAGAATGCGAAGAGAGGAGCACGAGGAGCACGTTGGCCCAAAGGCAAGATGAGAGGCGCCCCAAAAGCCATTTTCCTCTTGTCCGCATCAGCATGCCGAGTGTGCATTGCGGGTAAGCCTGCCCCCGCTACCGAAGCAGGCTGTCACATTTTGGCGGTAGTCGACTCGTAAGCACTCGAAGTGGGATATATCCGATGCCGAACTCATTGCAAAATGTATATATTTCGCACTTTGCTGGGGCATTGCTCTTTCTTAAAATAAGGAGTACTTTCATGTAGTAGAGTTTACTGAAAAAAGTTGCCTATTTGCAGCTGACGGCCACATTGCCAGGTTCATCCGGACCCTTTGCGATGACACGTGTACAGTCATGGACAAGTGAAATGCGAACACAAAAATATGAACCAGCACACGCACAACTGAAAAATACCGTTCGTGAAAGTCCAATAATGGCACGATATTGGTATATTTAGAAAGCCGCATTTCCCAACCTTGTTACTGTAATCACGCCAGGCGCCACTTTATCTTGCATGGAAATAAATCGCGTTATTTGTGTGTCCTGGTCATATTCTTGAGATCGCGTTTCATTTTTCCGTGACTGTACAATATCATCGGCAGCGTGCGCTCGTATACTTAGTAAATATCATAGCTTTCGCGCATATTTCGGTTTGATTCGAGGCCGACTCAAATCTATTATTTGCTTCAATGTTGGAATGTTTCGCATATTCGCTTCACCCTTATAAGAACCTAAGTTAACAGAAGAGGATGAAATATCTTCCACTGATGGCTGTGGGTCGCGCTGGTGCACGTGCGCACTGTGCCAAAAGAGTTTGTAGACGGGTCATCGCAAGGGACCGACGAGGAAGCTGGATATGGCCATCAAACCTCCTGTAGCTTCTGGCAATTAGACATCCACAACAAGAATCAATTCAAGAGGACCAAGTACATGCGATGTTCAGCTTGAGCTCACCACTGTCTGTGTCAGCTTGTCAAGGCCGCATCGTTTTCATCTCGTCTCCTGGACCAGAGCTGCTGCAGCTGCGCGCCACAGAACACTCACGCGGAGGGTTTTGTGGTCGAGGAGAGGGAAAGAGCGCAATTTTGTCTTCCTTGCACATGCGTGGACTTCGCCGGATGTCCTTAGTGTTCCCGGAGATGATTGCTGAAAGGTTTTTGTGTTTTTGTATAGCGTTTCAAAAAGTGACAGGTATTCACTTTATCGCATGACGGCCCTGGATGCGCGCAGCATCAGCTGTAGCTATTTGCCGGGACATTTTTCGAGTTTGGTGACCTTCCTAACCTTCATTCCTTCTGTCTGTTGGAAAAACTCTTTTTGACGATTACTTTAATTGGGACGCTGTCATTCATCAGCCGTGATGGCCTGCACATTCTCCACTCGTCTCGCCAGCGCAGCTGCTCTACCGGAGCTACAGGGGGAATGAAGTTGTTGATGCGGGGCTTATGGATTGGGCTTGGCGTGAAGGACTTATTTTGAGTCCGATCGTCGCTGTTACAACAACCGTGCGAAGTTAAAGTCGCAATCTCATGCAGTGCACGAATTTCGAAGACGTCGGATTGAGAGTAGACGGTGGGAATAAATTGATTTAAGTTTGGTCAGAGTCGCATATTTTCTCTTCCCCCTTGCTGCGCATTGACACAACCTCGGGTGCGTCTGCAGGCGCATATGGCATTCAGCCTGTTCCTCTCGCACAACGGCAACCTCTGTGCTATCTGTATTCGGACCCAATTTGAAGTTTCTGGTACTTGCACCTGCTATGACCAATAGACACTATTAGGGACTGTTTGCAAACGTGCCATGTGACAAAGTTCCTCAATCACAAGTTGCGTCCTGGCGGCCGTAATTTATTACTGCGATGCTGTCTATGGCTGGGACCCTGCAGATAGTCTCCGGCGATATACCGAGCGTAGACCATCAATTTTCAGCGTATAGAAGAAAATAAATTAAAAAAATGTCCTATATACGGCCTCAATTTTGATATACCCAGGATGGCTCATAGTGCCCCTAGAAATGTCTTCCCAGCAATGCACTTGTGTTTAGAGATGAAGCCGAGTTAAAGATAATCGGTGTAAGCTTGGTTTTTTTTTTTTTTTTTCAAGCTGGCTTTCCCACAATGTGTGTTGCAGCATATAAAAAAATATTGAAGAATAAAATAAGGGCCTAGGGCCTCCACATTTTGATATAAGATGGCTTACAGTGCCTCAGATAAATGCCTTCTCAGCAAGGCATTTGTGGTAAGAGGTGAAACAGACTTTAAAGGGAGGATGATGAGGAGGAGGAGGAGGAAAAAACTTTATTGAACCGAAGAGTTGGTAGGCGGGCGGGGCCCTTAGTCCAGGAATGCGTTGGTTCTACCCGCCGTCTTCGCCCTTTCGGTCAGCCATAGCTGCCTATTCGGGTCAGAGCTGGCAAGTTCACTCTCGGGATCTGTGTAAGCTTGGTCTTTTCCACATTGCGTGTTGCACAGGGAAGCACAGCCACCTACGGAAGGAGTGTGGTTGCAACCCCACTTTTACTGCCTCTTTTTCGACTCGTGTATACTCATCACAATGCGCGGCGGTGTCTCTTCCACCCCCCTCCCCCCTCCCCCTGATATTGCGCAACGCCGCGAGCTCTTCGAAGGCCACCTGTGCGGCGCACTACAGCCTGCGCCGGCATTGGCGTAACCGCGCTATAATAAAACGTCATTGTCTCTACCCATCAATTGTGTGTGTCCTTATAGTCTGTGAGGTGGGGATCCTGACTGTGATACAGAGTCTGTTACTGTCCTGTGGCGTTGAGTCTGTGACTGTCCTTATAATTCAGCGCAGCAAATCCCCAATATACCGGGTGTTCAAAATTAAGCTATATGGTTTTCTTAAAATTAGGCACCGGGAGACACGCGATGTCCACCTGTGCAAATAAGTTATGTGGTCAGGGGCACACAAAGTAAGATGATAATTATCGCTGTCAGCAGCCCAATTAACTAAAGTTGAATAATTGACTGTGTTGACTGCCGTAAGTGGGTATGTTTGCACTGAAAAGTTACAGGCAGTCGTGTTTCTACACAGTATCAGTTGGAAGAATTCTTCTAGCGTGTCTGTGCTCCGAGATATCCGACTCCAAATTTTAATTGTCGTTCGCATGATTGCGCATGCAAGAGAGTTGGTATCGGCGCAAAGCTCCTCCCTGATGTGTCGTGGCTATAAGGTTGAGTTATCCAGATTGGTTTTCAGAGAGTTATGCATTTACACAACACAAGGTCAATAGACTGAATTCTCCGTTCCTCGTCCGTGGTATGGGGCGCATACGTAGGCTTGCGCGGTGGCCAGCACCCCCCCCCCCCCCCTCTTTTTCTTACTACTAGGGAAGAGTTTGTGATTACTTTTAAAAAATACAGAAATAGAAAATAGCTTTATTTACGTCGCTTACAACCCATCATTTTCTAGTGACAATTCGACTGCGGCAGAACTGTCCCTGCTACATTGTTGTGTACCAAAAGCACGCCAATCTTCGAAGTTTGAACACGTGTTCACTTTTCACCCACATACTGTAACACCCTTTATTTTCGCCCGCACCCAATTTCTGCGAATTTCGCGATTTGAAAATTCGCGAACTTTTGCGGCATGCCAAAATTTTTAACGCGTGAGGTGCAAAAAGTGTTGCGAGGTACACAGAATCGCGCAGAAAATCGGAGCGCGAGGCGCAACAGGAGGCTCCTGGCGATGGCGAGCAACCGAAGTTGGCTTTGAAGGGTGCTGCCCAGGGGGCTGTCGAACGCGGCCGCAGAGTTCAACAATGAGTTAAACAGCGGATAAACAGAAGGTCCAACTATAGCTATCGCTTCCACGTTCTCAGAAAGTTCTGAGGATCCCCCGTAATTTTTAGTAGTAGAATGACGCTCCATTTGCTAACTACGACGTGCGGTTTTGTTGCCCAGATTCTCCCAGGTCGAGCGAGTGGAACGCAAAGATGCAGCATTGCCTCGAGACGATCGCGCGGAATGCGAATTTCATAATACAGTGTGTTGTAACAATAAATGCGCCTTTTTAAAAACGTATTTGCGCTCAAACTTTGTACAGAAATTGCATTTTGTAGTCAATTTTTAAACAAATAATGCAGGCATTTATGTCCTGGTTTTTTTCGCAAGAGGATTGTTCCAAGTGGGCCTATCCCCCTCTTATGCGGAACCTTGCGGACGCCTATGGGCCCATAGATAAAATGTGCTGCACCAGTGTTTGTCTGGGACTCGTGTTGAAATGGTTCTTCACCAGTGCTGTCGCAGCGTTCGACTGTCAGCCGAGCGCTACGCCGTAAACGCAGGCAAGTATTTCCCGTCTGTAAACTTGGCATTTTCGAAAACAAAGCAACGCTAAAGTAAACGAAATAGCAAAAAGGCAGGCGGGGCGAGAGCTGGACAAACGGAACAACCCGGCCCTTCTGTTTTTTCGCATGCATATCTCGTCTTCTTTAGCGCTGCCTTTTCTTCATGATCGAATAGTCGAAATGCATAGTGCCTGAAAGGTCAGGGAGTAGGGGCAGATGCTCTGTCAAAGGGAGAATATAGTTTCGCTTCACGCGCAAATAGATTTTTTTAGTTCATGTCTATTGTCTTCAGGTCTCGGAGGCGCAAAGCAAAAACGCCCGTGTGTCGAAATTTCGCCGCCCGTTAAAGAGGCCGACTAGACAAAATGCAACTGTGTTTAATTGTTTAATTTGAAATAACTATAGCCCTTGGTAACTCACATAACTCGACTCGCAGCCCCGAAAGACGTTTTTGTAATCGAAAAAATATTTGACATAAAGAAAAACTTCAAAATTCCACGCATATACACGTAGTCAACAGGGGCGCAATAGCGTGAACAATGAAAACACAGTTATCACTTGAGGCCGGATTTTAAGGCATTAAAAAAGCGCCTCTTAGGTGCCAAAAATAGGCAGTCAAAACAACGCTTTAGGCAGGGGCTCCAGAAGGGGAGGCAGGGGAGGGGAGCTCAAGGAGTTCAGCCTCCCTCCACCCCCCGGGGCTTGGCATGATTAGACAAATCATTGCTATAAAGAGCTGTTACTAAAAACAAATGGTCTTTGATTCAAAATTCAGTTGTAATAGCCAGTGTCGACTTCTCAAAAAGTTACCATTTCAGACGCCGGAAAAAAAAAAAAAAAACTCTCTATGGTTTTTAGAACCCCCAAATCATCATAATCATAATCGCTGTCATCGTCAATTGTTTTGAGCCTCCCCACTTCCAACACACTTCCGAAGCCTCTGGTTTTAGACCCCAAACTTCGTAAATATAGGCACCATAAATTTTCACATAAATGCAAATAATTTCAAATGAAGACGTGCATGACCTGTATCTACGACAAGAAAATCAAAAATGTTATTGTTTATGACGGCACAAAGGCGCCAGGAGTTAGCCGTTCAATTGTCTCATAGAAATGCTGGACTAATGGCGATCCAGTGGTTCAATTCAACAAGCGCACTGTGCACTTTCACGTTCAATGGCCACTGTCGCCTGCTCGAGCGCCTCATATAGTGAAACAGGCATGCAAACGAATACTTGAGAGCTAGGAATAGTGATTTGTAAAAGCGCCGCTTTATGTATGCCCTAGGCAATTTAATTAAAACTCGACAAGAACGGTTACAAATAATAAGCGCAAGAGAGACGACGATTTGTCAAGAAATTAACATGATTACATGAGGACTATAGGTGCAACTGAAGCAATTTTCTTATATATAATGATATTGTCCGAATTGTTTAGGCAAAACATCCCAACGCTGCCAAATAAACTTTCACATATTTGGAGAGCATTTTTGACGAAGGTGTCTAGCAGCACAACAAATTTTTGATCGAAAATTATGTTTTAGAGCCTGTCGGCAGTGTGAATTTTAAGGCGTGAGAAAATGCATCTGTCTGCGCAGTGATGTTTCGCCATTGGCTCTTGGTGGTGGTGGTGGTGGTAGTAGTGGTCGTTTTATTGGATCAGGCGGTGTTAGCCTGGCAAGATGCGCCGTCTATTGCTCCGCCCGAGCACCACCTATTGAGTCAATATTATGGTCACTTCACCACGAGTCCGCTGGTTCCATCTCCTGAAGGAAGCTAAGAAGAGGGCGCCACACATCCCTGCGCAGCATCCCATGTCCCCTTGGGTCTTCAATATAGGAATCACCTGCTAACAAATGCGTGCTGGATGCTCAACCGTTGCGCTGAAAACAGAGTTGGATTTGAGTACGCTTTTAGAAACGAGGATGTGGCTGCACATGTTCGAAAAAGTCTGTTCGGAGAGCACGCACAACGCAGATTAGGAAACAATAGCAAAATACCACTATCTCAAGATTCCTTCACTTCAAATTGTGAATGAGAATGAGCATCCCATTTTACTGCCGATAGCGGTTGTTTTCCGTGAGTTGGTTGAACTATATATAACGGACCAGGTTGAAGCCCATAGAGTTCTGAACAGTCAATGCTGCCTGGTAGAATGAATAACGATCTCGAACTGTACTCAAAACTTGAGGCGAAATAGTGTTCATATGGACGTTGATTTTAAAAATGGGCATTTATAGGCATTTGTAGGCATTTATGCACAAACGCCAAAATAGGCCTTTTATAGGCATTATTAAAGGGGCCATGAAGACAAAATACAACTTTTTTTCTATTTACCCGCCGCGGTGGCTCAGCGGCTAAGGCGTTGCGCTGCTGAGCACGAGGTCGCGGATTCGATTCCCGGCCGCGGCGGCCGCTTTTCTGGTGGAGGCGTAAAGCAAAAACGCTTATGTGTACGAGATTTCGGCGCACGGTAAATATCCCCAGGTGGTAGAAATTAATCCGGAGCCCTCCACTACGGCGCGCCTCATTGCCCGCGTTGCGTTGGCGCGTTAAACCCTACAATAAATAAACTTTGTTCTATGTTAAAGAACTAGACTTTGGTAGCTAACTCAGCACAATTCCGGATACGAAAGACATTTTTTTGTTACCGAAAAAAAAAATGCGATATATAGAACAACTTAGAAATTTCACGCCATTGTGACGTAATATGGACAGGAGCCTGAAGTTGTTATGGGCCGGCACTTAAAACATTTTTATCAGCGTGTTAACTGCGCGCTACCATTCAGGGATACGATCAAACGGAACTAGAGGTCCCACTACAATCTCCCAGTCACGCTTTTGGGCGGTGGGTTAGGTCGCCGGCCGCCAATCGCACAAACAACATTCTGTGACGTCATAGAAAAGTTGCCAGAAAGTGGCTACGGAGTCGCCACTGTTCAATATGTTTTCTTTAATATCTCGATTGTCGGTAAAATTGGAATTGCTATCGGGACAAAACAGCCGTTTTAATGAAACGAGCTGGTATTTTGTCTTCATGACCCCTTTAAAACACCATAAAAGCCCTCCTTTATCTTTAATTCGTGTTCATATATCAAAGTGGGGTGATAGCAGTGCAAGGAACAAAATAGGAATTTGCCTAAAATCCGGTTTCTAGTCATCACCCTGATACACAGACATGACATAAACAATCAACCAATCAAAAATTATTCATGATTGTTGAATGTTCTTAGAAGTCAAATACTTTGAACAGTAAAACTGCGCTGTGAATCTAGCCAAAGAGCAATCACTATTTGCGGGTTATTCCAAGTTTCGAATTATTGGAACATTTTACGCCTGAATTTTGAAGACTTAGCGTGGTGATGCGTGTAAATAAGAGTCTAGCAAAGAGTATGCTTGGTTTGTCGATGCTTGACTCTAATGTTGTGACTGGTTTAGGTGCTAAAGATAAATTGACAGCTTGGCCTGGGGCTTTGTCCAGCTGGTCGATGGGTTCTGCCTTGTGTACATGAATACTCTCGATAACACTGAACGGTAAAGCATGGCCGGTGCAGGGGACCAGGGTGCCTTTGTCCAAACTTGCACCAAAGGACCTTACCTTGCAAACTGCCCAGAGACACGCAGGCGGCTGCTTTCTCCTTTGCTTTGTTTTGTCTGTGTTGTGTGTGCATTCCGGTAGTGAAAAAGCAGTTGATCTGCAGTGTTACAATTAAGTAATGGTTTATTTAAGTAATGGTTTAATTAAATAATTCAGTTTATTTCATTCTGGCCTTGGTGGACTAATTTGCTTAGGTTGGGCACCTCTTGGTTTGCCTGCTTGATTTGTTAGTTCTGCCTTCAATTCTTTTTCTCCCTGCATGACTGCTTACTGTGTTGCTGTATGGCCTCCTCTGGGTTACTTGATTCCACATTTTGTTTGCCCTGCTAATTTCTGATCTGCTGTCGTTATCTAATCGCAGGGCATTCCAACTGGTCGCGGTTCAAGTATTGCTGCAGGGAAACTAAGAAGTAGACATACTGAAGGTTGTTGCCTGCTTTCTCCTGGGCTAGTCGGAGCGAGACACATGACTGAAAAGGCTGGCGTTTTATGCCGGGCTGCACAGAGAGTGATGCTTCTTTTACGCAGCCTTTCAGTGCCTTGCTCATGTAGTTAATATTCTTGAGATAGGTCAGAGAGGGAGGGGGGGGGGGTGCGATGTGTGAGAGACTAGGAGAGCCATATACGGTACCATACGGCCTACGTACATCCTATATACTTTTCGACAAGAGGAGGCAAGTCGATGGTAAGTCCTCTTGTCGGGCTGAGGCTGCCCCCTTAAAGCGTTTCGACGCACCTCCAGCAAGTGCTTTCAAGCGTTTTTGTATTCTTGCGCCTCTGAACGTCACGCGTCGCTGCTGACTCGCGTCGACGAAGACACTGTGACAACAATGATCTTTGTTCATATTTAGCTTCTTGTACTATTTCTTGCATTAATAAAGACGGCGACAACGATTGTTTTCGGGCAAAACTTAACTTAGCGTAGGCTGATAATGTCGCAGTAATTTACGTATTCATAATATTAAAAAAAATAGTACGTCTACTGTTCATTCGTCCTCCCCTCCCCCTTGCCAGTTCACGGTGAAGCAGGGAGGAACGTTGAGACATCACATATTGTCAAAAAAAGCTATCTACTCCTTTCGACTGAAGTCCCCCATACACCTATTTGCGCCTTCTCAGCGTCCGGCTTTTCCTAACAACGCGTGCTAAGCAGAGAAGCGAGACCTTGATGCGGGAAAGCCAACTTTGGGAATTGTGATTGTGGTTTGCAGAAAGAAAATGGGGAAAGAAGTTCCCGGAGAAGGATTCGTGAACCACGTCAAATAATGTATTGGACCCCAATGTTAAAAGCGCCGCCCCAGCAAAAAAGAAAAGAAAGAAAAAAAAAAACAAGTGGCAACTCTCAGATACGCAGGTCTACGGAGGATGAAATGATTGGCACCCGAAGTTGACCCACTTCATCCAAACCACCCGTCCCACGCTCCTGTCACGGCGTTAACCGCTGTTAGGTCGGCGTTCGGTTCTCACCGATGTGGGAGCGGCGGGCACGAACGTTTGAAGCAAATTGGTGCCCCCGTACCTGCGCGGTGCAGAAATGAATAAATATAGATCACGGCGGGAGGGGAAGCAGGTGGAGGGGAGCGTTGGCCTCATGGCGGAAGCAGCGAGACTTTTCGTCCGGTGAGTGGCGCCGCATGGCGCCGCAGGCTGGCGCGAAGCAGGCGTTGCCTAGACGACCGGTAAAACGACACGCGCCCATGTTCCTCAGGTATGCGGTGCGCTTCGTCGCGGCTTGATTTGCATGGCCATTGCGTTATGAATGCGTGCTTCTTATGAGTCTTTACTCGCCTGAACATTGTCTGCGGCATAAACTTAGTGAATGAAAGGTCAGTTTATACTCCGAAGCGGGTGATTTCGCGGTTGCACTAACAAAAACGAGAATTCGCAGTGGGCTCATTTTTGATGTCTTGGCGACAACCTAAACCCACACACACCGAGCTTGATTGTACATTCTTGCCTGAAAAGAAACTTTATTTATGTCCAGATGTGTCACACAGTGGACATTTGTTGAGGGGAAATTTCGTCAAATTCTGCATTTACCTGCGAATACAAAACTGCAAGGGTCCTGCCGAAGGAAAATAGTTGTCAACCTAGGCGAATGCAACGCGTTCGCGCTGATTCTCGGTTCATTCGCTGTGCGAGCTCTTCATCTGATTTCGCAGATTTCGGTGAACCTTCAGATGTCCCTGTTTAAGGCGCGTGACTGGTGGATAGCTACGTGCGGAAGCGAGGAGGTCTTCGATGCCACCTGTCTATGCATTGGAAATGCCAGCAATGACTCCGCGAAATCAGGTTGGTGGTGATGTCTCGGCTACCCAGTGTTGCATGTCCGACTTGTTTAGGCTTTGAACATTCTCTCAATTTCTAAAATTAGCGTTTGTAAGAATGCAAAGATAATACTCAATGGTTGTAATAACTCTTACTTTATGCTTTTCTCGAAATTATTTTTTGACTCTTTAGCCCGCTTCATTTATATTTACCCGATGAACACCCATCATACATCTGGGATGTCGGCTGGGCAGTTGTTTTATTGTTTGATAAGACCGCAATAAAGTATCTACTTCTCTGCGTATAGGTGTAAGCCGTGTTTTTAAACGAGTCGTTACTTATTTTTATCATTGGTGCTAATTTAAGAAAGATAGTTCTGTATCCGACCTTGAAATTGTCAATGCTTCAGACCAAACATCAGAATAATTGAGAATAACAGCTAGTGGCACTATGGGAAAAGGGTCGCACATGCCCTCGTCGCAAATGGTTTTGTAACGGAAAGAGAACTTCCCTTGTCATGATTCAGAAAATGGATTGAAGGCACATTTGTTTTCCGTGCCTTGCTGGTTAAATCATAGATACGAGCGCAGTGCAGTCGGAATTCGATTAATTCTTAACTCATCTTCCCAATCTTTTTTCGTCGCCGTGTAAAGTCACCGGTGCATTAATGACACAGGCGTTGATTTTGTGCGCACACACATACCAGCAACTTTTTCTATTCCTCGTTTTTTTTTTTGACCCCGCAGATATTTTATTCAGCTGCTATGCGAGGAATTATATTAATGAAACTCCCCTTTCCTGTCGCCCGTAATGATGACCGCGGCTTTTTGCTCTTGCTGTACGTGAGCGTTCCACGCGCGTTCCTCCACTAGCGAACCACTTTTGTAAGCGACCCTGTTTTCCGTGTACGTTCGCCTATGGGCAGTTATCAGCCGTCACTCAAAGGACGACCAACGCAAACAGTCAAATACACCCTGTACTTCCCGGAGAAACTTTGCTGCTTGCGCACGCAAAAAGTGCACGAACACTGCATTATACAATAATAGTGTGGTCAGCTTCACCGCAATACGCCCTAGGACTAAACGCTGCGACGGGGTGCGACAGTCTGACCGTGCGCTTTGTTAAGTTAAAGGGCAAGTTGGGCCGAGTCATTCGACCAGCCCGTTCCGTCCGTTTGTTGCAGTGATTGGTCTTTGGTTGCGTTGTGGCGAAGCTGACCAGCGGCAAACTTCGAGAGTGCCCAGTATGTCCATATTGGCGCGCTTTCGGCGTTGAGCCGTGCCGTCCGCAGAGAGGCGTTACTTACCTTGCAATTCAATCTCGGCCAGCGGGAAAGGGCTCGGCAGCCCGTTGCCGTCGAGCGCAATCTGTTTTCCTGACCGGCACTTGCACCGCCGTGAAGTAACGCGCTGCTGCGCGCCCATGTTGCCACCCGCTCCGTCACGTGCTTCCCTCGTATACCTTGCATGGCGCGTGCCAACTCCTCCACGTCAAGACGCACACTGCACCGGCGTTCTTTTTTTTCGTGACCCTTTTAATTGTGATTAATAATGACAGGAAGAAATGAATTCAGACCGGGAGTTCTTGATAAATACGCTGGCCGAGCAGAGTATTTATTTCTTTAATGTGTCACCACCTGTGTCACATTGGAGAAATCGCTGAACTGCCGGACAGTGTTTAGTTTCTTGATAGTTGTGTGTCTAGATACCTAGCCGTGTAAATTTACCTTTAGGCTGGCTGAAGCGCACACAAATTCAAGCGAACATTCTCCGCCCATAAACACCAGGTCACCATCACGTTCTGTTACTTGTCTGTTTGATGAAAACAACCGCAATGCACTTGCAGTTATCAGCGTTGTCGCCAAAGCGATCCGGATGTGGTTTCGGATGAAGAAATTGACGGTCATTTTAGTTACAGCCGTTTACTATCTATGCAGCGGCATTCGCGAATGTGGTTACACTCGCCATTAACCATGCAGTACCTGTCGACGACCACGTGCACCGTGTAACTCGTTCTGCCTCCTGGCCTTCGTAACCGGGTCATTGAGTTGTAGCCCCCGGAGTGATCTCAGCAACACTGTGCTCTGGTCGTACAGTCAGCCACAAATGATATCCGCACACGTAATCTTTCTGACTGAGGCGGAAAAAAATTACGAGGACACTATATAAGCACTCCTTATGGTGTAGTAATTGCGAAAGCTTAATGTCCGATTCCCGAACGTGTCCTTTCGTTATTATTATCACAATCCTCTTTCCTTTGAGTCTCTTTCTTCTTCTCTTGGTTACTATGATTCGGCACATACCCGCCTTCGCATCACCAAGCAGCTTTTAAGGTAACGCTTGGCGGAGACTTAACTCTACTAATGGCTATTCCTGTAATTAGCATGCTCAGATTACTCATGCAGGATATCTCTAAGACACGTTTCTAAGTCGAAGGCCACAACGCCTTCATTAGGATCACCTTCACTCAGCTTCGGGCCAGCGAGCTGGGCTGGCGCCGGTGATACTCGTTCGTCCCGCTTTCTGGAGACCGTTGGTCTGGTTCTAACCACATCCAGTCGTAAATTCACCCGTTTTTCATTTCAACTAAATTACTTTGCCTGAGGAATGTGGCGTCAATCTCAACAGAACTCTTTCGTTTGTTTTTCTATTCTGGAGCCAGGTCATAGTGTGTGCCGTCTGTGTGCCAGGAACTTCGGATTTTCCACATACCGAGTTAACCAATCCTTTCGCATTATTTACGGTATAGCCCGGATACCTTCACAAAGTGTGTGAACCACACTTCATTATTACCAATAAGCCGTGCTATTCTCCCGCCTTTCTGGAACAGGTCCCAAGGTTTTTAACGTTTTCATGTTCCGCTTTCGTTTTACGCAGTGTCTACAGTGCCGTCTGACGGCACTCCAGCTTAGCGCTACAGCCATGACTAGAGTGGCGTCCGAAGACATTCGGATTTTTAAGACTGGGCTGACACACGCCAGAGCGTCTGCCGTTGTGGTGTAAAGTTTCCGTCTTAGCTCCCTCTTACTAAGGGCTGTGGTTCGACTCCTCCTCGTCTTTCCTCCTTTATTTTTTTACATCATTAGTTTTAATTGTAATTTTCATGGCTTCGGTTAGTTTTCGGTGTTTTAAATGATTTTTTGCTGTTAGGTTATGTTCGGTTAGTTTACGTTGCGTTACGTTAATGGAGGGCGAAGTATAGTACCAGGCGCGGCATATTTTCATCGAAACGACAGTGGACGTCGCTTCAGTGGAGTGCTTATAGTAACGTCGTACGGCATTATAGGGACAGCTTTCATTTATTGCTGGAGCCTGGTCGTACCTGAAGCAAAAAAAAAAAAAAAAAGCTTGGTAGGAAGAGCGGGATGTGGATGAAGGGAAGGGGGGAGGGAGCTTGTTTGGAAGTATGCACCCCGCCGCTTGTCCCCGCAGAGCAAATACTCGTGGGAAGCCACTCGGGTGTTCTGCGAGTGTACCAGCCCACATGCGTACAAATGGAGGACGGCACCTTCGAAGGATTTCGGCCAGAGCACGTGCTTCTCGAGTTTCAAATGACCCAGGCGATACTGCACGTGCTTTTGGGCCGGTTCGTCTCGTGAGTATCGAACTGTAGTATATAGTGCCCGATAGAAAATGCTAACATATATTCCATACTTGGACAGCGCTATAGGACAGCACAGCGTCAGAGGTGGTGCAAAGCATCTCAAAACATGTGAAAACCATGCAAAACATGTGCAAAATAATTAAACCATATCAGTCCCTCCACTTCTAAAACAATTTTTTATTTGTCGACAACGTTACCTTCTATACGCTAGTTTGCGTGTGCGAATAATTAAGTTAGACGTATTACACTTCAGAGAAAGAGCAATGCCGCCAATGAATTAAGAGAAGGCCAAAAAGCGTACGAATCGACATGAAATCACAAGGATATTTGCCAAAGTTGTGGCTTTCATAAAGTGCTAACAAAAAACACAAGCAAGCCTCGAAAGCCTGTATTTAGGCCTGAACATTTACAGGCATTTAACAATGCTTCTACTTTCTATGCTAAACCCTGAACGTCAGGCTGCCATTGTGGTTCACAAATTTTTTTCGCTGTTCTTTCATTTTTTTTTCTTCCAGAGGATCCGATAAACTCTACATCGCCTGCTTGCACCCACGAAAGTTTTCGGTTCATTGCCTCAAAGGTACGTTTCTGACACATAGCGGGTCCACCCAGCATTCTTATTGGCGGAATTGTTGAAATGAAGCGACGTCGATGAGCCATATATTTCAGTCGTAGAATTTTAATGCAAAGCTTTCTACCTCTACCAGCCAACGGTTCTATCGCGGCGTGCGGGACAATAAACTCCCAACGCGACGGAGGCGGCGCCGGGGGTGTGTGTGTGTGTGGGGGGGGGGGGGTTTCACTCACGGAGCACACGGTAGATGGCGCGGCGAATTTACCCAGCGTTCCCCACGCGGAAGTGCCGGCGCGTCGTCAGTACGGCTTTGTCGTCTGCTTTAGCGACGGTTGTTTTGGGCCTGTTTTGGCGCAGCTTCGCGCCCATTGCGCGCTTCCTTCGCACGGCTTGATTAACTTGTTCGACAGCACCCCCTAGGTAACCCGGACTCGACGGAATTAAGTGGTCGTACGGCAAAGATACGTTAAGGACTGGTTTGCAGGGCGGGAAAACAAAACTTAGAGATCACATACAGACATCCGGCCGCTAGAGAAACGCTACCTTTTGCGCACTACTTGCCACGAATGGGACTCCGTTCTCTAAATTGGTGAGTACCAATTCGGTTGTGTTTTAAGAGGTATTACAAAAGGCGCAAGGAGCAACTGGTTCGGATAAATAGCGATTATAAAGTTCCCTCAGCTTTCTTGCAATTCTCAAACTTACTAAACTTACTAGTTTTAATCGGCATAAATGGGAATCACTAAGCTCACATGCCGAATTGTGCCGGTGTCGGCGCTTGTGTCGCGCGGTGGTGTAGCCCCAAGCTAGCACATCAGGATGGCTAGGTTCCGCTGTCTCACCCTTCGAAAGACGCTCCTCTCCGTTTTCTTTCTGTCAACGCACGGCCGGGCTACAGCGGCGGCGTCCGCTGTGGCCGGCGCTGCTGCGTTCGGGACCCGCCCCCGCGAATTCCAGGTAACGGCTGGCAGAATGTCTGGTTTCACTCTTTGTACAGCCACGTGAGTCAATTAAGTCAATTAAGCCACCGACATCGAAAGTTATCATGTCATTCTGTGTTCCCCTGGGCGCATAACGTCACTGTAGAGGTGCTCTTCACGTAAATCTAAGCGCCTAATTTTTAAAAAACCTGTCGACTTAATTTATATATATATATATATATATATATATATATATATATATATATATATATAGAGAGAGAGAGAGAGAGAGAGAAATAATATTGACAGTAAAAAAATAACACAGAATGGTCGGACTGATGATATCTGATCTGGCCAACCACTGTGTTAACGGGAAGGGAAGGGGAAGGAGAAAACATCGGGGATAGAGTATAACAAGGGTATATAAGAGATGAGGGTACGGATATAAACAAAATATTAATTTTTATAACATATAGTTCACGTACAACTGTTCACCAAGATGGGATCCAAGCTACCTTTAACTTCCAAGCCAATGCTTTGCAAAATTGTCAGCGCAACGATGGTAAAGGCTACCAAGTTGACCTGTAGCGATAGTAAAGGCTGCCAAGTCGAAACCGTGAACTGGGGCTCATTTTCTTCCCTCCTGCAAAGGTGACGCTGGGGAAGCGGATCCCGTGGCCCAGTACCAGCTCGTCTTGATGTACGAGCATACCCTCGGATCGCCGTCTTTTTGCTTCGTCAAGGGACCGTTTGGCGGCGTCAAAGGCATGTACAATTGCACGTTGACCGCTAGATCGCTTGCTTCACATTTTTGATCGCGGCTCTGGCTTTGTTCTCCAGGACAAGACTTCATCTGTGTACAAGGCGTGGACGGGTCGTTGTCGTTTTTCGAGCAGGAGACCTTCGCATTCTTGCGATACCTGCCCGAGTTTGTACTGCCTGGACCTCTTGCGTACGTTGCAAGGACGGATTCTTTCGTCACCGTAAATACGGCTTTTCACCTCGAGAACTTCAGGTTCGTGCACGTTACCTACGGCGTTGTGTGCTGAATATGCACGGGTTTGGCTCGCTGTTTTGGGCTGGCACTCCCTTGTACATGCCGCGTGTTTAGGCAGAAAAATGTCAAAAGGGCTTTGGCGTGCGCTAGTTCGTTCGTATTTAAACAGCAGCGTAAACAAGACAGTACCAAGTGGTCGTACAGATAGGTCACACACGTATTCGTGGTTTTCATAGGACCCGTCTTGTTTTCGCTGCAGTTTGATGCCAGAGAATGCCCTGTTTTGCTTTCTCCTTATGAACAGCGATTATGCTCATTTGAGTTTTTCTAGCCCATGTTTGTTAAATACAACGGGTGTCCTCACCTGGCTTCGTGAAACACGCGCAGTGGTGTGGAATATTTCTTTCTTTCCTTAGAGCAACATTTTCTCTGGAGACTTCGAGGGAAGGAACACTTAGTAATGTACACTGCTCCGTTATTTTAAGGGAGAACACATTGATTGCTTTCAATCCGCAGATATGACGCGTCCGAGTGGCCGCTAAAATTGGCTGGAAAGTTTATTGATTGGCTTCAGGGCATCGTTTTTTTTAGAAGTTCGATTCTTCCTCTCCTTCCCGTTTACTTTGCCTTGTTCGGTTGTGTCGCATGAACCGACCTCCAAAATAGCAGCTATCGATGGATGACAGTTAAGTGGGATCTGTTCAAGCTGAAGGGTGTCTCTGCGTAGGTTTCAGACTTTGGCCGTGGCTACTGAAGCGTCCAAGAAACCGTCGGACGACGTTGAAGGGCTGCAGAAAGGGAAACGCGTCGTTGTAAGTGTACACGCAACACAACTTATGTTCGACACAATTCACTGAGGCTGCTGCCTTGCTTTTGTCTTTTTGTAGGCTGATTGGTCTGTTTCAATTGGCGAAGAGGCTATCGATATAAGAGTGGCAGACTTTTCCAATTGTCCGACGCTTATCTTAGTTCTAGGTAAGTACGGTGCAAATTCATTGTGAGCCCTTTAAAGGTCTGGGGCTGCCTAGGCCTTTAACTTTCTGGTTCGTTTCAGGTGAACACACACTGTTTGCGTTTAAACCAAGCGGTGAGGTACATTTTTTGAAGATGCTGGATTTCACAGCGGCGTGTTTCTTTCCGTACCCAAGCAGTAAGTGGACAGACGTTAATATTTCATAAACTTTTTCAAAAGCACGTGGTCTACATAGGTCATTTAACTGGCCATTCCACCTAGATAATTACGTAAGGCTGCTGAACGATACAAGATTTAAGTTGTGGGGTTTTGAGTGGTTAAATAGATTGGTTTACTTTTCCCTGCAATAGCAAAACCGGCGACGAGGGAGACTAACCAGTCTTTGTCTTCTCGTTTCGCCCCGCTAGCAAGCTATCTCCCACCCCGCGGCTGCGCGCTGTGCCGCGCCAGCCGCGGCGGGCCGTGGCTCACCGGAACAAAGGAAGCGACAAGTGTTTTCGCTCATTGACATTTATTTCAGGATAATAAACATTCAAAGAGCATGCAGGCTAGCTGGTTGACGGCGAGGATCTAGTTCCTCGCCCGGGCAATTTAAGGGAATCGAGAGGTTCGACTCACCGCGACAACAGTCATCTCCGGGGGCGCCTCAGCGCGCTCGCGTTTGCCTCGCTGGGACGCCGATGGCAGCCATTGTCGCCCTCCTTTTTGCCCGATCCTCGAAGGAAGGAGGTCGCTAGGCACGTCCTCTCGCCTCGCTTCCCGAGCTCCAACTCTCCCCCGCAGCTCGCATCCCGCGTGCGCTCGCCGGCTTAAAGACACTCCTATGGCGAGGAGGTAGATCCCCCTCGCCGACGTCTTGCCGAGCAAGTTGCCGCGAGGAGCAAGCGGTGTGGCGAAGCCGAACCAAAGGGAACGCGCTAAGGTCGCGTTCCCACAAAGTTTAGCATAATTCACATCATTATACTATTGGAATTATCTTTTAAACTAATTTATTTCTTGACACATTAATAAGAAGGGCCATAAACGATTAAAACTGTTGGTCCGCGACTGCTCTTGCAACGTTTGTTTCAGCTTGTCTACTGAAATTTAACGAGTATGTTGGGAAACATTAGTAAGGCATTGTTGCGTAAGCACCTTATTCTTCAAACGCGTGCAAATGAAAGAACATGAACTACAAAATGCTATAAATTTATGCTCACAGGCTATTTGCAATCTTAGGGTACAAGTAAACTGTCGAGTACTTATAAGACTCGCTAAAATGAGCATTGCGCAACATTCTCAGATAAGGAGCCCGCGTTCTAGCTTTCAGATTTTCTGCTTAAACGTATTTGTACCGATAGTGCATGATGGCTGGCGGAACAGGATAATTTTGCACCATTTTGGGGTTAAATTGGTCACATACAGCGCTCAGGTGGGACGTGAGCAAAACGCACTTTAACAATGCAATGTTTCTATCGCAATGAGCGTGGAACGAATACTTTGGTAAGAACAGTGCCGCAGCTGGTGGTAGGCGAAGACGGCAGCTTCTAGAAAATAAGCCTTTTATGGAAGCCGAAGCCCTTTCATTAAGGAAAATATGAGAGAGGAGCCCATTTATGCCTGCTGTCATTAGCTATTTCTGAGCACGTCTGTACTGTTCTCGCGTTCGGTGCAGATGGTCTATGTCATGTACAGTCATAGACAAAGGAAACGTCATCACGAAACTATGAACCAGGACACACAAACAGAGCGATTTCTTTCCATGCAAGTCAAATTGATGCGTGGCTTAATTACAATAGCAATTTTGGGAAATGTGGCTCCAAATTTTCCAATAGCGCACCATTATTGGACCTTCACGAACCGTATATTTTCAATATTGCGTGTTCTGGTTCATATTTTAGTGTTCGCATTTCACTTGTCCACGACTGTGCTTTCGCTACTGCGTGTACTCCGCCTGTTCGCCTATAAAATGTCTCTCTGTTCTGCTAGCTGTCGCAGAAAACGAAGTCTGGAAAACTCTCGAGCTGCTCATTGCGCAAAGTGATAAGCCAAGCGGCAACACGAATGTCGCATGAGAACTTGTACGTGGGAGCATGCTGTGTGCATCGTTGAGTTCCAGGGACTGCCGCGTTTTTTTTTTCTCTGCGTTTGACGCCGCCGTTTGGGACGAAAAGCGGGAGCCACGTGTCTCTGTGCCTGCAGCCACGGAAGGCAGCCTGATGCTTCTCATGGCCACGCAGAGGAGCACGCTGCTCGTGTACCACGACACCGTCCTCAAGTGGGCCGCCCAGCTCGCCTCGGCTCCCGTTGCGCTGGCCAGGACCAACATGCAGTACGCACGCCCGACTTTCACTCCTCCTCCCACGCATCCGTTGGTTGGTGGTGGTGGTGGTGGTATAAACATTTATTATGTATGTTAATGAAAATACATGAGAGGTATGCAGGGACCACTCCTTAAGGGGGCGACCCTTACAAATACTAGGCGGAGGTCTCTAGTACGGAACCCCATTGGCGTCGGCCGCTGCCTGGGCCCGTCCGACCAGGGCCTTTTGGGCCTGAAGGTCAGAGCATGCAAGCAGGGTCGCCTCCCAGTCCTCCCGTGTTGGGTTAGGGATAGGGGGTATGGCAGGATTGGAGGGGCAGGCCCACACCATGTGGTAGGTGTCCGAAGACTTCTCCCCACAGTGCGTGCAACTGCCGGAAAAGGCGGGATCGAAGTGTTTGAGAGCTGCCGGGCACAGCATGGTGTTTGTGTAAAGTCGGAGTAGAAGCCGCTCCTCCGCTTTACTTAAGCCTTTACACGGGCGTGGATAAAGGCTGTGGCCGGATTGATAATACTGAATGATTTCTCGGAAGGAATATACCGGATTGAATTCGAGGTCTCCCTGTTCGGTGGAGTCGAGTGGGAATGCCCGGTAAGAGAGCGCGCGGGCGGCGACGTCGGCTGCCTCATTCCCTTCTAGTCCCATGTGAGCAGGAGCCCAGACTATACCGTGGGTTGCGGGGTTCCCTTGATAGTCGGTATGTTTCAACAGTCGGTACGCTAGGTACGCCACACAGCCGTTTTCTATGTTCCGACAGGCCCCTCGTGAGTCGGAGATGATAGTTTGCGATGTGGGGTGGCGAGCTGCCAGTGTAATGGCGACTTCCTCCGCGTGTGTTATGTTCCGGGCTCGGAAAGTGAGCCCGTTAACTATTCGGTTCTCGTGGACGACAGCATCTGTATACCATCCCCCATGGTGTGGGCCGGAGGCGTCCACGTAAAACACGCCGGTTTTCGATCCATATTGGCGGGCCAGGGCTTCCGCCCGCGCCAGGCGCCGGCCATTATGGTCTTCTTTAGTCATGTTGCTTGGAAGAGGGCGCACATGGAGGGCGCATCTCCACTCGAATGGGAGTTGAACGCGATCTTCCGTGATGGTGGTGTGTTGGATGTGTAAGCGGGCTAATAGGCGGCGACCCGCTACCGTATTTGAGAGACGAGTGTACTGATTTGCGAGGTGGGCCTCCCGGAGCTCAAGAAACGTGTTCACCATGCCCAGGCCCTCCGTTGGTTGGCGCGCGTGGGTGTTTCTGTTTCACATGCGCCGTCGATACAACTGCTCCGCGCGTCCTGCTCGTGTTTCACAACGAAGTACTCCGGCTAGATGAGAAGCTCGCGGCCTATATTTGGCACCGCTGGCACCACTGAAGTTTCTTGATTTTGGCCGTTGACGCCGCCACAACCTCCTCCGGTCAATGCTCTGGCTCCCTGGGATCAGACATGTTTCTAAGCACTTTGGGGAGGTTGGCAGGTCTGAATGCGCATGGCATGGCAGCACGCGGAACGACAACGGGGATGTAAAGGGATGACATTACGATAAGAATACTTCCGTCTGCTTTCTTTGTATTTTTTTCATATTGTAACGGCTTATTTTGGTCACATACTGCCGCTACTGTAGCATGAAGATTGCAGTGAAGAAGTCGAAACGTTGAAGAGGTTTTAAAGGTTAACTTGTTTACTTTACTGATGACATTGGTGACATTTAGCACATACGAACTTGAAACAATTACACTTATTACATAGATGAAAAAGACAGTCAAAAGATTAAGGGTACTTAACGGGACATAGCTGGCGGGCGAAGGGCTCCCGGCGGGAGGGTACGACGACGGGCGGCAGAGTTTCTGAAGTGAGCTGGTGCAGGCCGCCCTCTCGCCCTCAATAGCCGGAGACGCCGCGTTATATTCTCTTCGCGCGGTCTGGTGGGGGACGTATTGGGGGAAAAAGCGCATCCTAGCGTGTGCGGACGCCCGGGAGCAAGTCTAAGGCACACCCGCAGCCAATCAGGAAGACGCTTCTTAGCTCCAATCAGACATGTCCCCGCCAAAGTGAAAAGGGAAAAATCACACACAGAAGACACAAAGTTCAAACTCGAAGGCGCCCGTTTCTGGCAAAAGAATTACTGGTGAGAATAAAGTAAAGGTATACAAACTCGAAAAGGAGAAAAGACAGGCGGCCGTTTGAACGAGACCGAGGGTCGGAGAACATAGCGGCCCGCGTAGGCGCGCAACGGGGGGTCGGAGACGCCAGTGCGCGCGGCAACAGAAGCCGAGGCGATGGTTCGCTTCCCCCAACCGCCGCGACTCTCGGTTTCTCTCTCTCTCTCGGTCGGTCAGCGCGCAGAGACAAACTTCGCATGCGCTTAGAAAAAAAAGGGGGCCAGGGCATCGCCGCGTCCGAACCGCTTTCGCACAAAACACTTGGGAGGAAGAGCCCTGGCTGCGGGCAGAGAACTCAAAACAACCAGAAAACATCAACAGATCTCCGCTTCGCGACAATATTGTTCGATTCAGTCGCCGATAAGACGCCTTTAGTAATTAAATTTAGCCATACCAAATACAAAACTTATTTCCAGTTTATTTCTCAAATGTTTCCAACTTTTCCGAAAAAAGGAAAAAAGAACTCTGTAATCGAACCGACAGTTCCCTAGTATATTTCAGCTCTAAGCACCACATTAAGCGACTGGAGGGCAGCAAGCCGTTGCCTTTGTTGCAAATAGCAGGTATTTGGTCTTACAAGAAATTGGCGTTCACAAAAGTTCCAGCTTAACTTGAATTCAGGCTATACGTTGAAGGCTTCACCTGAATTTCCCCGTACGCCTGCGTTCCTTATTTGGGTTGCCTGCAATGACAGACTGCATGAGCAGCACCGCGTTAACAGCTACTAAATGTTTTGCGTGGCGTCACTTTTCCTTAACAAAGACGAACAAGCATAGAAACAAACAAACAAACAAAAAATCCCGGGCCATCTGCACTAACGTGAAACCTGGGGAACGGCGAAACATGCAGTGTATAAGTGTTTTTTGCCCACGGAGATGAAACCGTTGGGGGTAGAAGTATACAGCTTTGCTGTAAAAGTCTCGTGCTTCCCAAGCTCGAAGCGTTGTAGCGTGATGCGTTGGAAAACGAGTGTCCCGGTGTGTTCTTTTAGTACGGGTTTTTTGCCCGCGGAGATGAATCGTTCTAGCGCGAGGCGTTGGAAAACGAGAGTCCCGGTGTGTTCTTTTTGTACGTGTTTTTGCCCACGGAGATAAATACCTTCGTAAGACCCCGTGTGCCCCAATTGAGCGCTGCACACCGAACCCCTTTAAAGTCGGTTTCAATACTATACACAGTTCATTACTGGGAAGACATTTTTAGGGGCAATATTTTAAGCGCCTTGTATCAAAGTATGAAGTCTCACACATGAAGGGTTGCAGGTGGAGAGACAGGTTTCTTTGTTGAGCTTGCTAGAAATACCTCAATACTTAAAAAAATGCGTTCACGCTTGTGCGTGCATGCGGGCGATACACAAAAGAAAAGCGTCACTTGATTGTTCCTTGCGACGACCTCTTCAGAAACATGCAGGGGGCGATAGTGAGGCTGTCGGACCAAGGTCAGCTCTGCTGCAGCTATCTGGGAACGGACCCCTGTCTCAGCGTGGCCGCGGCGCCCGAGGGCCGCGAGTACTCCGTGAGGGAGGTGGAGGAAGAGCTGAACAGGCTAGAGAGCGCCATCAAGTCCAGCAGCGAAGGTCAGCCCCATATCCCAGTGCTAACACTTTTCTCTGGCCTTTTGCTGCAGGTGATTCGCCCCTGCATCGGCACTAATCTATACTTGCTTTATAGTTGTAGAAGATAGTGCAGAAAAAGCATGAAGAAAATCATAAAAAAGAACAGAGCGCGAACTTGATGTACAAGCATCACGGAATCTACATTTGAAGTAGTCTGAAAAAAGTTACAATTTTGTCGCCAATATTTGCGATGATTAGCAATAAAATGTTTAAAAGCCGTCTTAAACCAACCATCGGCAGCTGGTGTTACCTAGAGTGACCGAACCTTATAGTGCGCCGGCCATACAAAATAAGTTGCAGCAGCGGCGGTTTCATAGATGACAGTTCATTAGGCTTCCATGCTGAAGTTTGCTGAGTTTATGCTGTAGTTTTACCCTTAATGTTGTCTGGCGAATATTTTTTTTCTTTTGCAATATGGATAGATAGCTTTATTGCTCACCAGTAGTACATTGGCTCACTGCCATTCCTAAGCCCTCAGTGCTTGTGAGAGGGCAGGCGGGGGCTAAGGGGAGGACAAAATTAACGAAAGTGGCTGATTTGCAGCAGGTTAGAAAAACAAAACACTGTCTCCCTTGCCTTAGCGCACTGTTTTTGTTAATTGCCATAAAAACGGGACACTTTTCCTTATTCTGCAATAGCGGAAAAAAACGCTCTACGTCAGCAAGAAGCACCGGCTTTAACGAATAAAATACGAATAATAACCTAATTCGAAATTTGTTTCTGTGGAACGAATTCATTGCTTATCAAAAATATAGTGTCTACGTCAGCAACAACTGTGTATTGTTAGCGCAATAACTATTTTTGTTAACACAATTGTTAACACAATTGTTAACACAATAACCCCGATAACTCTTTTAAGAGCACAATAAGAGACGAAATTCAAACACGAACCGCGGGATTGAACAACTAAAAAAGTTCGTTTGGTCGTTAGTGTGGTTTCTGATATCACACAACGATTTTGCGCAAATCTAAGGTGTAAATAATTTTCTAAAGCGGAACAAGTAAATACACATACTCACAAATAGTCGATGCGAATTGCGTAAGCGGAATACGAAAACGATGCCTAATATCTAAAGTGACATCAGAATGGGCCGCAATTAGTGCATGGCACTGGAACTAAACAAATGTGACGTTTTAGGAGGTAATATTCAATGATTCGTCGAAGAACGACACTTTAGGTATACGTTACGAGAAAATTCGGCGTAGGCGCTGGCGTGCCCAAGAGAATGTCACCAAAATGCGTCATCAAGCAGACGCCGTGCTTTAAAAATAAAACGCAAAGAAACGTAGAGCACGCCTCCGTTGATCGGCAACGCCTGGGTAAGCGCAGGGTCACGTGGAGGAGAGGGGAGTTCGGCCGCGGCTGCGGCCGGCCGGCCAGGCTCACCTGCTGCGCAAAAGAACGCTGTTCAGCTGCCACTTCTCTCCGTAACAATTACGGTTAAACCGGTTTGATCCGGCTAGGTTGAATTCGGGGATGAAACAGAAGTTAGCGCCACAGTGTTGGATATGCCACCTGCGAAGTGCTCGTGCTATTCTTCGATTATTCACTTATGGAGCGGAGACTTGGCATCTTAAGAAAAGCCTTGAGAGAAAACGTAAGACGAATCCACACGCAAGTAGATGTTAGCTGTTCAGTGGATTACAGGGAAACTAAATTGGAGGATATTCCGGACCAAATTACGAGAAATAAATATAAAAGTGTCGAACTTGATGAGTAATGAGGGGCTGCATGCCATTTCTTTCACAAATGTAATCTGCGTTGTGCCATCTTGTGTACTCAATGCAAAACGTCATGCTCGGATTCTTAGAGCTATACAGAACGCCAGCCCCTGTCATCGCCCTATATATACCCGGCGCAATTGATCGCAGTAAATGATCATTTAGACACGGTGTGGTGAAGTGGGTATGCGTTAAACCGGCCGAAGGGTAGGACATGAGAGCTCAAGCGCTATTTTCCTTTTCCGAGTCTCTGCGGCGCAATCCGTTTCGCATATTATCTCGCCTCCAGCTCCCTCTCCACCACGCTATTGAATAGTAGTGCTTTTCAAAGGTCTCTACAGCTGCTTGAGAATGCGGAGAGTATTGGTTTTTGTGGTTTTTGGTTATATACTGCAGTTAATGAAGGTCTCGGGAAGGGCACCATAATGTCAGAACGAATGCTCGACGCCGGCTCATATCGAGGGCTTTTCTTTTAGCCGAAATCATCCTTTGCTTTAGGATAAGCCTGAATAACAAATGCCTAAAAACTTTAAAAATTTGTGAGGCTTGAGCGCTGAGCTTTTCTTCGTGCTTTCACCAGCCTGGTAAGTACTTCGTACATCGCATAGAAGTTCGATCGACATTATTTACTGATTTCTCTGATAAAAAATAAACTAATGAAACCACCAGCGCGATAGCGCACAGCGTAAATTTGACTCTCAAGCAATAAGACATGTAAATATTGCCTACTCTCTTCTTTCTTTCTCTCTCTCTCGTTTATTTTGCAAGCAGAAGAAAAGTTTCGCTCTTGATAATTCTGTCATTGGACCAGTTTTGTTCTGCTGTGGATTTCCACGAGTGAATGCTATGCGCTCCCATTACAACAGTGAGAGTTGCACGGTAAAGATCTATAAATGAGTCGGTTAGCAAGAGAACAGGAAAATTCTTAGGCGTCCAGGGCGACACACTTATGGGCATAAAAAGAGTCAGTTTTATTTATTTATTTATTTATTTATTTATTTATTTATTTATTTATTTATTTATTTATTTATTTATTTATTTATTTATTTATTTATTTATTTATTTATTTATTTATTTATTTGTTTGTTTGTTTGTACTGAAATCCCCTGGAGGGATTTTAGCAAATGAGTACAAAAGAAAAAAAGCATATAACACCAGGAAAACAGATGGAACAATCACTTGCGTTTCACAAACGTAAGCAAACGCAACACAATCATACAGATGAAACATCACTCACATTTTACGAAATGAAAACAAAGCAAATACACAAGTAAAATCATTTCTCTTTTATTCCAGGCCAGCGGCAAATGATGTTAAAGATCCTGAATACATGCTGATGTTGGTTTAAGATGTTATGCTCGTCCAGAAATTGCGAAATACTTTTGTGGAATGATGTGCTCGGGAAGCTTACAAACGTTTGAGGTTAGCGATACGAGACGATAATTTTTGACACTCTGCTGATTTCCTGATTTATGGATAGGCTTGACTCTGGCTGTTCTCCAGTCGTCCGGAACCTGGCCCTCGCGCAGCGATTTTGCAGAAAGAACGTGGAGGTACTTCGACATCCATTCGGCGTATCTCTTTAAGAACGCGTTAAGGACATTTGATGACTACCGCCGGCAAACTCGTATTCTCGGGGCATGCTACGAGCCCTAATCGCCGTCCTGCGGGCCCGTTTTCGATCGCTCTACACCGTGTTGTTGCACTGGAATGGAAACAACATCTTCTTGGTCCTTACAGTTGTTCCTGGGCCAAAAAAGATGGAGAGTGAACTCAAGATTAAAGTATTTACCGGCACTCTGTCTGAGGTTCCTTACGTAAGTACTTCTCTTTTTTCTGTTCGGCCATTGCGTGTGTCTTTGAGTTGAGTACACCTAAACACCGAGAAGACGATATAGTGATGACCACGTACGCAAGAGACTTACGCTTGCATTTTAATTCTATTGCAGTCTGGAGATAATGCTGCGCCTTCTGATGACAGTGACGGTTTCATCCCGTCCATCATTATAAAGGTAAGATGCGTCCTCACTTGATTTCGACTGCTCACTTAATACGCGTGAGTAGTGTATATATTTCGATGGCGCAAGAGCGATGCGCCTTTCTCTCGAGTCGAGGGTGAGGGCGGAAAGCTTGTTCTCTGGCTCTAAAAATGAGCTTTGCTCTTTCTTTCTTTTCTTTAGGAGTTTTTATATGGCGGGGAAGTGGGGTGGCGGTGCGGATTTTCGTCATAGGCACTGCAGACCAAGAAACGGTTGAAAACTCTGCGGGATGTGATTGTGCCTTTAATGTAGCGCGTTTCCCCCAAGCAATTGTGTCTTCCCGCGTGATTTACACAAGTGTATCACTTTTTCGCAGCACGCAAGTTAAGTAAATTGTCAGATTGCGGAACCTCCGCTTGCGTAAGAGAGCATCCACTTGGTTCAAGTCTGACAGGAGTGGCGACAAAGATTGCTAAGGTTGTTTTCTTAAAATTTTGGTTATTTACGGCCGCGTCTTCCTAAACTAATGCCACTTTTGCGAACAAAGGCTGCAGCTACCTCTCAGTTCTTCGAGTGTGCCGACGCACAACGCTCCTAAACTACCAAATTTGAAAGAAAGACAAAAAATATACATGGGGGGGGGGGGATATATGTGTTTCAAAGAAAAAAAGAGCACGCTGTCTCACTTCGTCGCTGAAATTGGTGTTTCCGTCGCTCTTACAAATGTGACGCCCGTGGCGGATGCCCTGATTTTGGTGCCACTTTCGCAAGGGACTTCGTCGGCGGCTGAGCAAATGCCTCGTCAAATTCGCTGATCTCGCCCTTTTGCCAAATCACAATGCCCCGAGGGCGTCGCCGCTGTCTATGCGGCGCAAATGTCTCGCGCATTGTGCCTTGCCTCAGTGTCTGGCAAACTGCGCGTGGCCAGCAGTTTCGATGCAAGCGGGCTCCGGGTTCAGCGACTCGCACGCGCCAACATGGGCGCGCTTTAGAACGCGCTTGTACTGCAAATATCTCGGTTCAATGGCGGGTGAAAAATTTGCGAAACGGCGCTGGGAAAACTTCTCAGGCATCGTACGTCGTTCTCGCTGCGGGCCCACGCTGAGACATATGCAAAACAGTGTCGCATACTGCATAGTAGCACGTGAGAAAAGTTTGCATAACTGTACACGCACCAACGACTGGGTTTTGTAAGCTTGTGGAACTCAGACGCGCTGGGCGTGCGTTTTTATTACCGCGCGTTTTAGCGGGGACTCATACGGGAGCCGCCGACCGTGTCCTTGCATGGAGTACAATGTGGAACCCCACCTCCTGTCACAGGGGACGTGTGAGCTTTCCTTCGTAGGGTTCCTAAACCAGTTTACGCCGTTGACAAGATGAACTGATACAAAGTCTTGTTTCATAGTTGTACTCTAGTTTATCGTGCGGCGAAATCACGTGGCCGGTCTCATATTTCGTTGATTTCTCTGTCATTTCCTTCGCTGTGCATTTCCTTGAAGAAAACTATCTCGACAAGTGCTCCTAAAGCAGTGTTGTACACGTTCCTCTAAAACAGGAACGAAAGCTCGTTTCTTCCCAATTTTGAAGCGAGTTCCCGTTACAAGTTCCTTTAATGTGAAATGAACGCGTTCCAGTTACACTTCGAATATTGTAACGTGTCGTTACATTAACGTTACATTTGATACTTTTAAAATTAAAATACAGTGTCGGATAATCATGAGGCGAAATAAAGTGAGCAATTAAAAACTCGCATCGAACTACGTATATTATACGAACATGAACAGCCGGCAGCTTGTCTAGCGATAACAAGAATCCAAAGAAACGCTCCTAGACGAATTTTTTTCAGGGAGCACCGGATATACCCCAGACATGTCTAACTGCAACTTTGACACTCGTCTATTACAAGTGCAACACATATGGCTCTTTCCACTTTGGTCTTCAAATGCGCAGTTAGGTTACTGCGCTTAAGATGTGCAAATATAAATTTACTCACATGCGCGACCATAACTAAATTTCTTTCACAACAAACCGCATCGAAAGGAACAATACATAGACATTTAATGAATGCGATTCAATACTACAGTATGAGTGGGGAAAAAATGTCTAAAATACATATTCGCAACTTAGTAGAGTCCTTTGCTTCAACTCAGCAAGAGTTGCATCTCGAAGTTGGAGTCGGGCAGACGAACCCGTTTTTTCGTCAACACTTCGTTGGCAATGTTTCACCGGAGCGCTAAGGGTACTGCCGTGTTGTACTTGATATGGTTAAACCTTGGGCGAGTTGGTTCACAATGAACAAAAAGGGGAACAGCGTAGAGCTTGTGATTGTCATTTTTTCTTCGTCTGGAATATCGTTCGTTTTGTGCTTTTCCCCTCTTTGTTGCACTTTAGCGAAAGTTGGATCATTCCCTCGAAGTTCTTCATTTGCGACAGCGGGTAATCAACTAGTACCAACATGTACCGCGACAGCTCATCCTGTGCCTCGTCTGGAACTGTTAGGTGCCCGAAAGAGACGAAATCTTCGGCAATTTGGGCAGCTTATAGGAAGAAAAACACAGTAGCGGCCTGTCGATTTTTGTACTAGCTTCAGCGTCCCAAACCCTTGGCATCAAATACAGCCAAATCCTAGCGGTGGAACGTTTACAGAAGGAACATCGTTCTCTCTGCCGTTCCTTGGAGAACCTAACGAATTACCGTTATAGTTCCATCGACCCTTAACGGAACGGTGGCGTTCCTCCGTTCCTTCAAAGAGGAACTAGTTCCAGGAACGCCGTTCCGTGCAACACTGTCCTAAACACGGGCGTTTTTAATAGCGGAGCTGTTCAAAATTTAGCTCTAGACCTTGCGGATCGTTAGGAAACAACTATCATCATCGCAGAAGGGGAGAGGGGGAAAATGCTATGCCAATAAGTGTGAGAAAGTGGTGAAGAGGCAAGGAGCCCACGAGCAGGTGTTGGTGCCTCAAGAACAAAAACACTTCCCGAGGTCGGAAGCGAACCAGGGCCCCTCGCTGGATGAAACCGGCGTCTATCTGATTGCACTATCATCGCATTCGGGGCGCACAGCATTTCCTTTGGGTTCGTAGCGCGGGCGTTGACTTTGGACTTTGGCTGAGTTGAAGTGGACTTTGGCTTCGTACTTTGGCCGTTTAGATTTTGGACTTGAGGAGGGTGGATTGTAAACTTAGATTTAACTAATTATACATGGCGAAAGCTTTTTCTTTACCATTTCCTCAGGGAAATACCTAAGAAAAGCCGGGTTAAAGCTAGTCAAGACCACCAGCTCCACGTTTTCCTCTGTTTTCGCATCTCAATTGCGAAGGTGGCCGAATTTTTTTGAAATAGCACATATATTCAAGAGACAGCCCAAGTAGGTAGCACGTTTGAATTATGCGCTGAATACTAGAAGTACAAGACTTATGCAAGTGACCAATTTTCTCGTACGTTCGTGGGCATTTTCAATACTGCGTGATTTTTCATTAAACACAATATCCTGTGCTTAAGTGTTGCTGAATATCCCAGCAACAAAATGACCACACGAAGACCCACCATGTACGAGTGCCGACGAGTAAACTTACTGCTGTTGTTATTCAGGGAGCCAACCGCGATTCAGTTTTTTTTTTCATTAAACTAATTTAACTGTCACAAGAAACGGCTCCTTAACTCGCGCACCGGAATCGAAACTATGGCATTTGCACTTAGTTTGTCAGCCATGTTGGCCCCAACTCTCATTTTTCAGCGGAGCTGTTATAGGTTTGGAGTGCGCAGACCGAGAAAAGCCATTACCCTCCTTTTCACTTCAATACGATCTCTCCCTTCGGCTACCTGTTCGCCTCCAGTGCTTCATATTTTGATATAAGACGGTGCATATTGTACCTGGAAAAGCGTATTTCTAGCAATGCAATCGTGTTGAGAAGTGGAGCCGACTTTAGAGAGATCGGGGTAAGCTTGGTTTTTGTAAGTTGGCTTTACCACATTAATTTTTGCACAGAGAAGCCTACTGTTACGATTCTGCGCACCGCAACCATGTTCGCGGGTCCTGCAAAGTTTTGCGAGTGCAAGTCTGCCTCGGACAGATCACAACATGTCGCAGAACGGCCGGCGCAAGTGCGCCTCGCTGTCGGTGATTCAAACTTCGCCGCTGCGTGCAGCGTCTTGCCCGAAGGACGCGGACGCCGCAGCCGAGAACTCCTCTCTCCACTCTCTCAGAATGAGCGTGCGCCGCTACTCAAGGTGGCGTTGCGCTACTACCGACCCCTGACGAACTCTGGAAGGAGTTTTGTGTGTATCAGTACTATGTTCGCGCCGTGCGCAAAAGTAAGAGGAACGTTGTTTTGACCGTTAAGGCTTTGGGCATAGAAACGGAGCCCCGAGCGCAGAAGATTATTCGGTTTGGAGCAGCGAATCAATACTGTTACTCTGCTCGAGTCCTGTACTGTAACCTCGCCAGGAAGGGTATTGTTCTTGTCTTGATTCGGCTCATATCTCGCCATGCAGTAAACCAGTTGTTTGCCTTCGGCTTCTTGTCGTCGTCACCAAGGCAGCAACGTTTGCTGGCCGCTCTCCACCACGTTACCTCATATGACGGAGGCGAAGGAGCCCGGTGCTGGGACGCCTTCCCGTCGGTAACACTACTCATAAAAAAAGAGGCGTGAACGTGGCGGAAGGAGACCACCGACGACGATCGGACCGCGGGTGCCAAGCGTAGGCGCGATGCCCGTCAAGACACTGAATAGCGCGAGGTGGAAAGCGCAAGACGTCGGCGTAGCTACAAACCCGCTGAACCCTACCCTGGCGCGACAGCGTGGTTTGGGCAGGAATTTGTGGCCGACCAATAATCCAAACAGCCGCGCTCTTCATCCACCTTCACAGGGTGGAATGGCACTGATTTTTTTTTATTCATCCAGAAAGCGAGCTTCATATTGAACGTTGCAGCAACAAATACTTCTACGAAATTGATAAAGGTAGCTTTCTGGGCACGTTCGTACCCCATAATTACACCAAATTATGGCGCGAAAAAGGGGGGACACGGACGAGATTGGAAAGAAGGCTAACGGTGGCTTTTTCAGCGCCCAACAAGCTTGGGAAGCTAAGTAAACTGACGAACCCCAATCGCCATACCGCCGAGAAGTGCAAGAAGAGGCACCGGATGAGGTTTGTTTCTTGTGCAGGCCGGGTGGTGTACAGCCTCCCGTTTACTTGTAAAAGACAACACATTGGGCCGACCGGGCGTTGCCTGAATGACCGGTTACGCGAGCACAGCAATAGAGAGTTTTAGCAGTCCGTCTGTTCCGTTTAGTACGTAGTTACCGGGTTGACCGGGACGCGACTGCGCCTGCGCGCGCGGAAGGGGAGGAGGAAGGGAGAGGAGGCGCCCCCCATCGTGGCGAATGCGCGGACATGGCGAAGGCCGGCCCGCGGAACTAACCCCCCTACCGCGACGAATGCCCAAGTTCCCAGACGGGTCCCGGTCAACACGGTAACTATACGTACACGACGGAACAGACGGCCTGTTAAAACTCTTTAACAACTAGTGACACTAGCAATAACGTTAAATCTGGCACTGGAGGTTCTTGACTGAACACTGTTTAAAATGCGGGGCTGTAAACCTATCTGACAAGTGTACGATATTATCCCGTGGCATGACGCAGCTTATGCGAGAAATTACGGAAGCTAAGGCGATAGCAAGACTCAGAGATAAACGTGTCAGCTCGCCCTCACTTGCGCTCACCGAGAAGGAATTGGCTTTCTTGGCTGCCGCATCGCCGGGCGTTTAATCTCTCTTTATGCCTACGCATGCGCAGTCGATCCTTGTGATATTTATAAGGTTCACGCAGAGTGGCACAATAAAATGTAGTTTTAAGTTTGCGCTGTGTGTGTTCGTCTCACTTCGTCCGTGCCCCCCTTTTTCCGCGCCATAATTTGGTGCAACTTCTACGAAGAACGCACGATGATAAGCTTCTCTTTGAAGTGCCTTTTATTTTCAACCCCGTTGCATAGCCAACACATTTTAGTGACTCTGAGTTTTACCAATGTACAGGTTCATCTAGAAACGGCCACACCTCTGCACGACGTCCGAGTCATGGTGGACGTTGCCAAGCCGTTGGTTGCTCTGAACGGCGACGTCACTCTCACCAGCTTACTCGACCACCACCAAATGGCATTTACGGTGAAGCAAGCTGGGACATCTCTGCCCAGTTCCCTTGACCTGAAAGTCGTAGCGCTCTACCAGAATGCCTCCGGTATGTCTTCACATGATTTCAGCCTGTTAACATAACTTAGCTTGCTGAGTCTTTTGTTGCAGCGTCCGTGTTTAAGGCGCCTGACGTTTTTGAGGCAATGAAATGTCGGAAACAAGCCATTTACAAATGTAATTTTTGTCAGGAGGCAGAAAGACAACCGGGTGAGCAATATGTACACGTATACGACGATGTTTCCTAAATTGGGTCGACGACCCCAGGAGAATCCCAAGGCGCAAGGCTGACAGAGGCAAAGAAGCACCTTGAAAAAATTGCGACGTTAAACTAGGATCTGGGATAAAATGAACCAGTTTAAAATTTTGCTATGGAGGGCCATCATTAAAACATAATGGGTCTAAGCGTCTAAGGCGTAGAAGCCTCAGATGCTGCATGTTGTGTCGCAACAGTGGGGGTCGGATAGATGGCCGCAACTGCAAAATTCTCGCCTTGTAGTATATGCCGGCGGAGTAGTATAATGTCAGTGCCTTTGTAATTCGTTGAAGGCCTAATAAAGACGTCTCGATAGTTCGTGTGCTAGCACGACGCACTGTTATAGCAGTTACTTTTGGTTTCCAAACAAGCGTATACATGTTTTTTTTTTATAAATTCACTTTTTGTAAAAGCTGGGTTGCAGTAGATTTTATTTAAACGACGAGGCAACGTCTTGCTTATCTGCTGCCCTGTATGCGCCTTCACGCTGTTTCCTACTATATCAGGCAAAACCTGTGAGGCGCTGTTGCCGCATGATAGGTAAAGCTTATTCCCTTCCCTACCGTTTCGTTTTAAGATACGTGGGCTAAGCATAATAATTAACCTTAATCGAGTTGATAGGGATAGACCTGGAGATGTATTTTTGGAAATCCTTGGTCTTGCAAATGTCAACCGAACGCCATTTTTATGCTGTATATCGTTTTCCTCATGGCACATATTATCTGTGGTGCGCATACTGCGTTGCAGATCTCACAGCGCTCATCCACTTCTGAAATAGCGTTACGCGTTTTCCTTCGTGGGCTGTAAAAAAATGCGAATGTGCTTGGTAAATCTTGCACTATCGTACTAGCATTCACTATAAAACAACCATATTTTAGCTCTGGTAATGTGATTAGGAAGGCAGTTCTGTGTCCTTGCCATATTGCACGACCTTTTGAGGAGAGGTAGAATTTGGGGAATGGGAGGCGAAAAAGAGGGAAAACGTGCATCTTTGTCAATGCCTGAGCCTTGAGCTGAGGATAGCTTTACCCGTGCACTCTTCTAAAACAGTGTATTGTAATTTGTGACAGTCTTCTCCAGCCAATCTTTACTGGTGGGACTGAACCAACGAGCGATTCTTCGCATCTTTGGTGGCGAGAAAAGAGGGCTCGTTCCTGGGAGGCGTATTAGGGCATTTTTCACTTGGGAGCGCGCTGTTCTAACTCCAAGCGATTATCCCATAATTTCAAGCAAATAGTTCCCCTAAGTCTGGCTAACCGGGCCTGTGTCTTGGACCCCACCCTTACCAGGGACATCGCAGGTGGTGCAGTCGTCCGTGCATTTGCCACTTGCACTCGTCGCGCGACCGTGCGTGGCCGAAAGAGTGTACGAGCACAAACTAACCATTGAAACCAACAAACCCACAGTCCCATCCAACCAACTTTTTCCAGGTCAGTGGTGTGGCGCGTGCCTTGTGACCATCGCGTAGGGCCATGCTTATAAACTGATGCTTTTTTTGTGTGCTCTGCAGATTTTTCCTGTGATATTACGACCCAGACAATCGGCATACAATTTCTTCATGGCCCCCAAGCCAGTGTCTTGGTGTCTAAGTCATCCCGTAAGTGGCCTCATCGAGGCTTAGTTCACGTTAGGATAGTGTGATTCAAGTAGCAGGATTCTTATTCCCCTGGCCGTGCTTTCCTGTTTCCTTCCCAGAAAAGTACAGGATACAAAGCGACAGCTTTGCGGCTCTTTGGATCCCAGTATTGGAGCTGTTGAGGAGGTTGCACCAGTATTACAAGCGCTCCGCCAATGATGAAGCTCTTAAATGCAGCTACAGCTCAAGTTTGCCACTTCAGGAGTTTTTTTCAATCATCGACGATTATTTCAAGGTACGGTAACTTTTCCCCTTCCCATTTTTTACACGCGTAAGGCTTTTTTTTTTTTTTGGTGCGCATGGCGAGGGAATTAAAAGGAACTCGACGGAGGCATGTCAGAGAAAACCGTGGAAATTAAAAATGCTTGGGTTAAGTTTTATGCTGGCACTGGACACAAAGCCGTTTAGTGAGACCGCTAGTCTTTGTGTTAAAGGTAGAAATAGTTAACTGAGTTCAGGTGGCCAATGCCTAAGCGTTGGTGATTTCGTTGGGCTTTAGAGGCCGGATTCGCATAGTATTTTGTTTACGCCTTATGAAATGATAGCATGCAAAACAGCGTGTTGTTGTTCAGAACCTCTGAAGAAAACAAACAAACCAAAACGAAAGAACGAATAAATAAATGAATAAATGAATAAATGGCGCGTAGCAATCAACTTTGCGAATGTTTAAATCGACTGCGGCCCCAGGCAACCGCAACCTCCTCCTCCTTGTTTTTCTGAGTAGAAGGAGAGGGGCAATACTGGGAGAAGAGGAAGGAAGGGAGGAAGAAGCTGCGACTCAGCCTAGATAGGTGGTTGGTGAGGTGAGGTTTAAATTTAAACTGAGCAAGTTTTAAATTTATATCTGCGCTCGGGGTTTGAAATTTAAAAAAGGGGGATGCTGATAGGATACGAGGGAAGAAAGACATTGTTGCGCCCAGACCTTTTATTTGTTTCCAAGTCCGCGACAGCCGTGATGGCTCTGTGTATGTGCTAAAATTGAAAAGTGAGAGACGGAGACGTGAACTAAAAAGATCGATTAGAGAATGGAATGAATGAAATGGGTGACTTTATTCAAGACAGGAGGCCGAGACTCCCTTTCAGGGAAGGGAAGAAAAGGCAGGAGAAGATTATTCAAGTAAAGTTTGTCAATGGCACTTAGAGTGCTCACTTGTGCACTTCAGGGCGGGTGATGCCTGTAGGTGTACCACATAGACACACATCTTGTAGAGCTGGTGAATACATACTGCAGATGATGCGGAGTCACTCAGTTGTCACAAAAGGCGGGCATTAGTGGGAGGAAAAATTAGTGTTTATTAAGGAAATAAAAAGTAGCCAATTGCTGCAAACACAGCTCTGGGTTTTGACGTGACATTTTCTGGGGCCCCGAAGGGGCATAGTTTTTTGCTGGTGTGACGTACGAGAAAAAAGTTGATATAATCGCTAGCGAAGCACTGTTCGTCTTCATGTCGAGATAAAGGCAGAAGAAAGTCGTTGTAACTTAGATTTCAATAAGAGTGGTTAGTAATTCTTTAACAAACAGTTGTGACTGTGGTTCTTCGGGATTTTGAAACGAGTTCGCTATTTATACTTAACATATTCAACGAGTCAGATACGACTAAAGCTGCACACAAATATGGCCAACTTTCACGGCTATGGATTGGCGACTTTGTGGTTATCTCTGATCCTCAACTGTCATGGTGGTGGCGTAAGAAGGTGAGGTTCAAGTTTTTAAGGAGAGCAGGTGGCTTGTGCAGCGTGGCTGTATAGTGTTCAGTGTGTTCAGTGTGTCTTGGCCAGAGGATTGTTACTATTTGTGGCTCTGTAATCACGCTGCGGCGTTTCCGCATAACTGGGATACGACACACTAGGAAGTATACGTGCAGTTAGTTCCCGTTTGTGTTCTAACACCCTTCATATGGCATCCTGGCAACGCAACTGCACGGCTGAATTTATTTTCATTTTATTACCGTTGACCACAGTATGTCTCGTCACCACATGGTATTCCATGAACTGGAGTCATGAGTTACTTTGTACTTAGTGTGTCTTTGCCTCAAAATTTTGGAGTTAAACTCGAATGTTATTCAGAAACCTGACACAGGCTATGTGTCATAAACAGGGATTTAAGGGGCCGCTTTTCATTCTTTTCCAACAGGCACGACAAGAAGCACTAGAACTAGAGGAGCTGCTAAGTCAGAGAGCGGCTCAATTTCGTGTTGTGCAGAAATGTGTTCTTACAAAGCTCAAGGACAAGACTCCCACTCCACTGAATAATTTCGACTCGTTGTTGGAAGTCACGCAGAGAGAGGTGAGCGGAACATCGTGATTGCATGGAATTCCCTTAATTGATTATATAAAACATATTAACCTGTCGATACTGTCGACTTTTTTTCTCAGAAGCTGCTAATCTCCGTGGCACTTCTTGCTTATTTCTACTAGACTTATACAGTTGAACCAGGACATATCAAACTCGAGACAGGAGATCATTTTGTTATAGCTATAACTCTAAACTATACAACTTAAGCTAACGTAAACTTTTCAGAAACGCCATCTCGCACCTGCTAATTTTCCAACGTTGTGGTTACACTGAAATAAGAGGAATGCAAAAACATTTCGTGCGTAAGAGGCAGAACAAGATCTCTGTCAAAATTTTTATCGGTACTCTGGGGCTAAGGCCAAGCTAATTAACCGAAAGGGAAAGCGCCCCAAAAGCAGGGACTTACAGTAAACAAACCAATGGCACCAAGTTAAACAAAAAAAAAAACTGATCAATGTTTCGTCCTCAGTAGAGCAGACATGACTAGTGATTGAATTCTGCTACGATGGAGAGAATAAAGATTCTTCGTGGCACTTACTACTGCTTACGTGCTTCGAATGTGAAAACAATATGGCTTTTTTTTTTCTTTATTTCCAGACAAACACTGCTGTTACAAACATATTACACAACAACAAAACAAACCCATTACACTAAGGCATAAAATCACTGTTCCACTCTAGGATACAGTGCTGACTGCTAAAATATTTTCATTTTTGTTAACTTCTCCACTTGTGACAACCAGTCTGGAACACATTGGCGTGGCTTTTGAACTTCAAGAAAAGAGAATATGGCCTCTCGGAAATACTCATTTACTGGCCGCGCATCAATGTCCGACTGGCGGACTGCCATTCGGCATCTCCATATACTGTGCAGACCTAGTAACATTATTAGATCTAGAGGGACGCCATCATCATCATGTTCAACGGACAAATACCGAATACCATGGGCATCGATTGGCAGATCTTTTTTTCAGCGTACGTTGCAGCACATCCCAGAAGAAGACCCCGTCCCAACAGTCAATGAAAACATGTTCAATGATTTCCGGTTTGTTGCATAACCAACACTGTTCACCCCGCGACATAAAAAGGCCCTTTTCTTGCATCCATGTTTTCCAAATGAGTGTCCCGGTGTGTAGTTGAAAGAAAAATGTTTTACATCCCGGTGCAACTGTCATTCTTTTAACCCGTTTTAACACATCTCGACCCGTGCCAGCCGAGTGAGCAATTCTGTACATAGGAATGAGAAAAACAGTGTCGCAGAGATCGTTATACAGTCTCTTCCTAGTGACTGCGCTTAAATACTCTAACGAAAACCGTGCGCATAGAAAACGCACCGAGTCCACTACTTGCTTTTAGATAGCCACGGGTACCACCTGGCATACACAGTGTCGTAACGGACAACTCAGGCAAAACCCTGCCTAATCTCACTTGGCAAACGGTGCGCAAAAAGGGATCCTTTACATCCCTCCAAAACAGAAAGCGGTTTGACAACTGACGTAAAAAGAGATGCGTTAAAACTAACCCCCCTTCCCGTACACGTCGAAAGAGATTTGTACGACTCATCCTCTCCCAGGTTGATCCCCAAACAAAAAAATTACACCATCTTCCCGTGGGGAACCCTGATGATGATGCGAAGCATCGTGGCGGTTCCGTGTGGTTCCATTGTGGTGCCGTTATGTTGAGTGATCTGGTTTTTACTAGCGCCAGAGGGAATTCCGCGTCCGGGTCCACACCGGTGGCAAAGGCATGCAAGTGCTGTTGTGTTACGGTGAGTAGGCGGTGGTTCTCGAGGCGCCGAAGCTCGTCCATCATGTTCTTGTCGATGTTGTCTCTGTGGTAGAATCGGTAGTCTCCGTCAGCTTTGGTGAGGTAAAGGTTGTTGACATTGGTGCACCGGCTGAGAGCAATGTACACGCCCTCCTCTTCGCAGCTTTGTCTTCTCGTTCTTCTTCTTCTTCGGCGGTTCCCCTATGGGAAGATGACGACGATGGTTGAACGCGAACCTATCTCGTGATGGATTCTTTGGTTGGCCAATCCCTAGGGGCATCCTGCCACAATCAGCATCAGAGGCGCTGCGGACGGGGCTGGTTGAGCTGCAAGGCGCGTTTCCCACGGGAAATTCAGCATCCCCCTCTAAAGTTTTCAGTTCGTCGTTTCCGTTGACGTTCAGCTTCGCGTGCCTTCGTTGTATCAGTAGCTTCTTGACGTAGTTTGAATGAGTCAAGGACATAAGGCGCGTTCGTAGCACTTGCTCCTGTCCCGGATTTGTAGCGTAGTGGGAAGAGCACCGCTTACCTCCCGTTGCGGCCAGAGAGTCGGGGGATCGAAACCGGGCGCCGCTAACTATTTCTTTTTTTATAGTGTAGCGGAGCTGTGGGTATAAGGAGGAGAGTTGCTCATTCGCATTGAGCGTGTGGACGGCCTCGCCATCAACGACGGAGGACCAGGCGAGCCTAAGAAATGCTCCGCATTTAAAACTGCGAAAACACGATGTAACTTTAGGACGTTTGCCCATGAACAGTGGAGTACCTGTAACGCAAACCAAAGTTTGCTCGCCATAAAAAGGTTGCAAATCGTTGTGCGAGCGAAAATGGATAAATTTTCGCGTAACACTAGAGTCTGTGAAGCCACGAGGGACACGCGCTCGTTTTGAGTTTTATTTATCTTCTTAGCACCACTCCGATCATATTGGATGTACTTCAGAAGATGTGTTCAGAGTGGCGCCAGACTATAGAGTAGTGGTTTAGTCACTTGCCTGTCAGCGCCCGCATCCCTGAGCACGATTCCCGTCCATGCCGTGCTTTTTTTAAAGACGATAGTCTTTCTTGGGCTACTTAAACCCAGAAATTTTGGTCTGTCAGTATGTCTGTCTGTCTGTCTGTCTGTCTGTCTGTGACTCGATTCAGCCACCCGGCCAAAGTAAAACAATGCCTGCGCAATAGTCTTATATATAGTCTTTTCAGAGAGAGAGAGAGAGAGAGAGAGAGAGAGAGAGAGAGAGAGAGAGAGAGAGAGAGAGAGAGAGAGAGAGAGAGCGAGAAACTTTATTTGAGCCCCATGGGGCTGGTCTGGGTGGCGGGTGACCGGTGGTGGTAACCGGCCGGTGACCATTGCAGCTCGCTGGATGACCTTAGCCTGGACCTCACGGTCCGAGCTGCACAGCACCTTCGCCCGGTGCTCTCCGTCTGTGAAAGGGGGGAATGGGTTTTGGGGGCACTGCGACATGCAGTGGTCTTGGGTATCGAGGGACCCACAGTAGGGGCACACAGGGGTGCCCTACAAAGAAGGGTAGATTAGGTAAAGTCGATATCGGCAGTGGAGTACGTGTGTATGGGTGAGTCGCCATAGGCGTTCCTCTTCGTTGGAGAAGGTTGGAGCGGCTGGGGGTAGTTGGCGGCGGGAGAGGCGGTAGTGCGAGGTTATGTCGTTGAAGGTAACGAGTCTGTCGCGGGCTGATAGGGCTCCGTGGAAGGGCTCAAGGCCAGGACCAGCTCGGACGGTGAGCTCTCGAGCGGCCCTGTGTTCTTCCTCGTTCCCCCCCACACCCGTATGGGCCGGAGTCCATACCAGCTCGACTGGGGTGGTGGGAGAATTTTGAAGAAGGATTTTGAGGTCCAAAGGCTAGATCATTCCTTTGGCGAAATTTTGAACGGCCGTTTTGGAATCGGAGATTACGATGAATCCAGCAGGAGGAGAGTTTAGGCTTAGGAGGGACGTCGCGGAATTAAAAATATGGCTGGAACGTAGTTTCGGTGTTCACAGGAAAGCGGCATGTCGAATTTGCTCATAAATAGCTCATAGGAAGGAGCTCCTCGCGACACTTTTTCTAAAATGCGTTCTCTGTTATGCTTCCTAACTTTCTCGTCGCCGAGAAGCCGGTCTCTAAACTAAACTGTTCTTTCACGACTGCTCACCGCGTTGCATGTCTGCACCGCTTTTCAGCTGCTGTCTCTGGGCAAACATGCTTCGGAGACAACGGAGGAATACCGAGGCCTGCTGTCCACTCTTAGTTCGGCTAGTCAACTCTTGGTCTTGCTGTTGAAGCTGAAGACACAAATGAGCACGGAAGACCACAAGCTCTTGCAAGAGGCCTTTCACGTTGACCTGGACGCCTCGGTCACGGACGTAAGCTTCTTTGATGCTTTTAAAGACGATAGTCTTTCTTGGGCTACTTAAACCCAGAACTTTTGGTCTGTCTGTCTGTCTGTCTGTCTGTCTGTCTGTCTGTCTGTCTGTCTGTCTGTCTGTCTGTCTGTCTGTCTGTCTGTCTGTGACTCGATTCAGCCACCCGGCCAAAGGGAAACAATGCCTGCGCAATAGTCTTATATTCACAGCTAAAAGTACCCGTCTAAGTCCGATGTAATTTTCATACTTGTCAACATTGTTGAAGAACAAGACCTTACGCAAATATAAGACAACAAATTAATACAGAAGTGATATTTGCAGTGTTACTTTATAAAAAATCATACATGCTTGACTTTTGCGAAATTAAATACTTCATCAACTGCAGCAAAAAAAAAAAAATCACTTCGCCGTCGCCTGTTGTCGCCCGCGCCACTATAGCTTCTGGCGCCATTTTAAGAAATCAACCGGCAACATTTACGCAAGGTTCCACTAGATAGGTTCCACGTTCTCCTTGCAACGCACGTGGAGTAGGGAAACGCGGTTCTATAAACGTTGAAGTAGGGCGCCTCGATTAACGCGCGTCTTCGCTGGTACGGCAGCGTTGGCATCGAGACAGCCGGTTTGGAGCAGTGGAACGCGGGAAATTTAAAATGATTTAAGCAAACCTTTGGCGTCTTTACCTTGGGAGGAGGGCGACGCAAGAGTAACAACATGAGAGGAGAGCGGGAAAGCGAAGGGAGGCATTTACCTGGCAAATTCGATAAAGACTATCGTCTTTTGACGACATTTGCAACGAAAAGAGCAGATAAGCGGCCAATTTTTTAAGTGAAGAACAACGGAGTTCAGAGGCACAAATATTGCTTATTTCGTGGCAAATGTTCCTGTGAAAAAGGTAAGTTCAATTAATAGGTGGTATCGACTTCTGGGCGGAGTTGTCAGTGGGGTAAAGCGGCAAATGGAAACGCTTAGCCACAATTTATTCCTTACAAAAATTCAACACAGATTTTACGGCATCCGGTTAAGCTGATAAATTGAATCGCGACATTTGCTGACAATCTGCCCGCCCTTTGAATATTTACAAATGCGTGATATTCAAGATGTCAGCGGCAAAAATGATCGTCCAACCCATTTCCGCTTTAGCTTAAATCATGGCCTATGCATCAATTTTTTGGATGGATATCCTGAATCGCGAGCATGTTTCAAAACTTTCAAAGATTTTAATTACATCTCTGAAACGCCATTGAAATCTGTCCGGAAAATTCCGGTATGCAGGATGTGTTAGTAGCTGAAAAAAAATAGGGAAAAAATTCACAATTAAGGAGCCACGAGGAGGAGCCAAAGAGGAGGAGCCACAATTAAGGAGCCAAGTAAACTTTGGTTCATTAAACTGCTTTCTCCCGATAACCAATCTTATCGCAAACTTCAAACAAATATTCTAGATATTAAAGAAAACAGAGGAAGCAGTGGTGACACCCCAGCCACTTTCTGGCGAAGTTTCTAGAACGTCACAGAATGTTGTTTGGTTTTTTGGCGACCGCTGACCAACGCCACCCAAAAGAAACATGACTGGGCGGTTGCAGTGGGGCCCCTAGTCTCATTTGATCGTATCGCCTAAATGCTAACGTGCAATTAACGCACTGATAAATTGCTTTTAGTGGAGGCCTCTATTGCGTCACTGCTGTCGCTGTTGTGTCACTGTAGCGCAAAATGTGAAAGCTTTTGCAATGTATCCTGCGTTTTTTTTTTGTTTGTTAAAATACCGTATTTCGTGGTTTCAACGAATCTTAGTGAGTTACCAAAGGCTAGTTCTTTCAAACTGAACCAGGTTGTATTTTGTGCTCTTTGCCCTTTTGAGACTATTTAGGTGTGTTATGTGCGAAAGCTTATGTGCGGGTGGGTATAGGTCATGACGGCTGCTGGTATCTTGACGGGGTGACCTACCTGAGTGGGTAAGTCATTGCGCTGCTAAGCAGAACGGCGAGTTAATTGAACTAGGTTGGCATAATTACGGGAGAAGTATCCCCCCGCTCCCCCTCCAGGGCTGGGAGGAGAAGCTGGAGGCGGCCATTTGCCACCTGCTGCACGCGAGCCTGTCGGACGAAGAGCTGCCGCCGGTGCCCAAGGAGCTCGCACCCCTCAAGGACGTGACCAGACTCAAGCAGCTCATCGCCATCGCCTTCGAGAAGGTGCTAGATGGTGTGCGCCTGTCGCAGAACGACCATCGCAAAGGTGGGCTGCTATGGTGGCCTCAGTAGCGGTGGCCCCAATCATTCGCTTTGAGGCAGCGACCGGAACGCGGTCATAAGATGGCTCGGCCTGCCAGCCCTCGTCAGCGATCGTCTAAACCAGGGGTTTAGACGATCGCTTGGTTTCGTTTGGTGCTAAGTATCATTTTTTTTTCTCATCTACAAATTGGTTTCTACAAAAAAAAAATATTTTTGGGCTATCGCTCCTTTTTATTTATTTTTTATTGGCTGTTAACCTGCCATAGCTTGGCTGGAGCGGGTTTTGTTCCGCGAATTTTTTTTTGTTTTGTTTTGTTTTGTTTTATTATGGGGAACACGGAATTAATAAAGGAATAAAGGGGTCGGCAGCCTTTTGAGGCAGAGGGCCGAGCAGCCGACACGGCGGGGGTCGAACAGCAAATCGAGGGAAGGGGGGAGGGGACGGAAGTGAAGACGTTACCTGGCTAAGTGTGAAGATTGGGAACAAGGCCAGTTAAACTAGATCTTTCTTTGTTTCGGTCTAACCGCATCTTAGGGTGTCGGCCTTGCGATAGCATGTGACAAGGGGAGGGCGGCGCGGTTCTGAATACGTGCCGGTGGCCGCATAACACTTCCCCGCAGGTTGCCGACCCCTGGTCTAAGCAATGATATGCTGGGCCATGAGCAGAGACGGTTAGTAACTGTGAGCGTCGATTTAGTAGCATGTTCGGTATTGTCTGCTACCGCACTACTTACCTAAACGTCTTTTTTCCAGAAATGGGGAGGCTTTTAAAAAGAAGGAATTTATGACATGTAAGAAATATTGAGAGCGCAAGGCTTGTGCCTTTTTATTATTTCAAAGCGAAAACTGCGTGAGCAAGTTCTAAACGAGGACCCACATCGTGTTGCTGGTGCGTTACGATGCTGCATGTTCTCTAACGCAATCACGTGGTTTAGTTTCACTACAGTGCACTCGAAGGATCAATTCACATCGCCAACAACGCTGATTAGGCAAATGACAGCAAGGTGCATCCAGTTTGGCTCAACAATGGGATCTTCGATGTGTCAGAGCGCAGTGCAGAACTCCGTGCTTACATTGCGTGATGCCTTAGCGCACAGCAAACTTTTGAGTCAAATAGCGGGCTCGACAGCGTCATTTACCGAAGTTTCATTCTTTGCTGTATAAATTGGTAGATCTAGTGTATTGTGGTGAAACAGAACCACAGTACATACTGCAGCAGCAGCTCTGCTAACAGCTTTTTGTTTTCCTATTTTAAGTAGTCATATCTGCATGGTATTAAGGCTTGTGTGCGGCTACCGTTGCATCTATTGTAGAAGGTGGAAAATATGCCACATTTGAATGGCGATGAATATAGGTCGCGATTTCTTGCCTGAAGGTTACTCCGTGAAATTAACAACGTGCTATAGCCGAAACCATGCCGCGATAACAACAGCCTGAATGGTACTGTTTTCTTGACTTCTGCATGGGGCCATCTCGACCACTACCCGCCAAATAAACAAGCCAACACTTTTGGGTGTCTTTGGCGAAACCCCGTATGCCTAGAATAATGGCGAGGGTTTGCGAGTAAGTGAAATAGATAGCTTTGTAGGCAATAGGATGAGTTACACAGAAAATACACGGAACGGAACAAATCAAAACATCAGTAAAGGGGCTGCCGCTTTCCCAGGCGTTTTCTGTTAGTCTGTTATGAAGTATAGATGCCATATGTAGTCTGTTTGTAGCTCGACTTTGCGGGAATTCATTCGACCTATCTATTTATTCATTTAATGTTCACAGCGTTACGGATACATTACCGTTGGAAAAAAAGTGTGTGTGTGTGTGGGGGGGGGGGGGGGGTTAGAAACGGCTGAAATGGGGTATAATGCTTTTTTTTCATTTTGTTAGTTCTGGCACATATTTTTGCCGTTAGATTTATTGTGGTATTATTTGAGAGTGAAAACAGCTGTCTCGTTTCTGCACAGGGATATTTCCTTATAGCCTACCATTAAACGTTGCTGGCTGTTGGTGGCTATTGGGCAGAAAAGGTACTCTATTAAGATGTATACCTGTGACACGAAGGGGGAATAATCACTGAGAGAGCCCCGCACGGGGCACCTTGAGTATTCATGGTGACGGTGTTGGCGACACCGCGGACCCCGAGCCCCCAACATAAACTGTAACCTACCGTGGTGATGTGTTTAAAGGTGAAGGGTAGAAGCCTCGAACGGTGGCCGTCGGAGCCCAGGTCAAGCTCCGGCGGATGGGCTCCCTGTCTGTCTACCAGGCAGGGAGCTCCGGGACCTCTCAGGCTATCAGGGTAAGGTTTGAGAAGAAAGTACCCCCGTCCCCTGCTTCTATTACATGCCATATGGTAAATCGTAACCCCCCCCCCCCCCCCCCCCCCCCCCCCCACAACATGATCGGACCTTGAAAAGGGTCCGCACCGAAGAATCTTTTCCACGTCTTCCTGCCATCAACTCACCGAAACCTGACAACTACCCACGTTTTTTGATAGTTGAATCGGTTGACAAATCCAAGCCTCTTTCCTCACAATCTGTATTTCTTGTCCTATCTATCCTAGGCAACACATACAATGCTAAAAAACTAAGAACTGGCGAGGTCCTAGTTGAGGTTAATTCACAGAAGCAAGCCACAACTCTCATGAGCCAAACCCGCATGGCAGACCTGGATATCAGAGTCACACCCCACCGCAGCCTCAACAGCTCCCAGGGTGTGATATCTGAGCCAGACCTCCTAACCGAGAAAGAGACCGATCTGCTCGAAGGCCTAAAAGATCAAGGCGTGACAGCAGTAAGGCGCATCGTCATTAGGAGAGATAACAAAGAAATAGCCACCAAACATCTGATTCTGACTTTCGACCGCTGCACACTGCCCGAGCATATCAACGCAGGTTTCATCCGTTGTTCTGTCCGGCCATACATCCCGAACCCGCGGCGCTGTTTCAAGTGCCAGAGGTTCGGGCATGGTACCAACTCCTGTCGTGGCAGAACAACATGTGCCAAATGTGGGCAGCATGATCATCTATCCGACAACTGCACAGCAACCAACCTTACCTGCCCGAATTGCCAGGGTCCACATGCAGCATACTCTCGCGCCTGTGAAAAGTTTCAACTAGAGAAGAAAATAATCAACATCAAAGTCACTGAAAACATCACCTTCCCCGAGGCGCGAAAGAGGTTCGCCTCTTTTCCCCTGGGGAGGTACGCCGACGCAGCTCGCCGGGGGGCGGAGCGGCGTCTGGTTTCGGCGGGGACCCAGTACCGCGAGTCGGACTTGGTCCCGCCCCCCCCCCCCCCCCCAGGGTTGCCTCTGGCAGCCCAACCCGCCTCCGCACCGCTCGCTGAACCAGCAGCGGCTGTGGTGGCATCCACGTCCGGTGGGGATGCTGCTGCACCCACCGTTTCCCCCTCTCCACCGGCCCGAAGCACACGCGAGGGCCCGGACGAGATGGAGACGGAGGCGATCGCAGCGACCCCCTCCTCCTCCTTACTGCCTGTGCCATCTGGGGTGCTCCCCACGCCTTCGGCACTGGCAGCGCAGGCAAAGAACACCCGAAAGGGTACCACGTCAAGGGGGCCCAGTCCGCTGGGCACCCCCTTGCCTTCAGATGACGACATGGACGTCGAGCCCTTCCGGCTTTCATCGCAGCGGAAGGAATGGGCTGCGACGTCCAGGTCAGTAGAGAAGGTCAGAAAACCCCTTCCAAGAGTGCAAGCCCCGAAAGACCCTACATAAATAGTCACACTCCAGTAGCTCTGAACACATAATAATGGGAAGAGAAAATATTGTTCAGTGGAACTGCAGAGGCCTTCTGAATAATCTTGACGACGTTTATGAGATTCTGCATGCCAATCAGCCAAGTATAATGTGTGTCCAGGAAACACATCTGAATTCCAAACACACAAATTTCTTGAATAGTTACATGGTATACAGGAAAGACAGGGATGGCTGCACACACTCTTCTGGCGGTGTTGCCATAATCACCCGCAAATCCTTAGCATACCACCCTGTCACCTTGAACACCGTCCTTGAGGCTGTAGCCGTCCGCACAATAATATTTAATAGATTAATAACGGTATGCTCCATATACATTCCTCCTGATGTTGCACTTACGAGCTCCGACTTCGAGGCGCTGGTAGACCAGCTGCCCGAACCATACATTCTAACAGGCGACCTTAATGCTCACAACTCTCTTTGGGGCTCTTCCAGAATGGATGCCCGAGGTCGCCTGATAGAGAAATTCCTGACATCTTCTGGAGCATGCCTTTTCAACAATAAACAGCCTACATATCATAATATAGGACACAACACATACTCATGTCTTGACTTGGCTATTGGCTCCGCAGTTCTCTTTCCTCTTCTCGAGTGGGGTGTGGGAACTGACCCATATGGTAGTGACCACTTCCCCACCTCACTTAGATATATAGGTAAAGGCCCAAGCAGTTCATCTTCCCATAATAGGTTCAATGAAGCACGAGCTAACTGGAACACATTTACAGAGACATCGAAACTACACCACACATCCATAGCACACCTACACGTAGATGAAGCCGCACAACTCCTCACGGCGCACATCCTCGACGCCGCCGAAAAGTCTATTCCCCACGCCTCTGGTGCCCCGCGCAACCAGCGGAGGCCGTGGTGGAATGAGGACTGTAGGCGGGCGCGAGAGGCCCAGAACAAGGCGTGGGGTGTCCTTCGTCGGTACCCTACGTCGGGTAACCTCATTTTGTTCAAACGGGCCAAGGCGTTAGGAAAACGTGTGCGCCGTGAGGCAAAACGAGAGTTGGCGCTCATTCATAACATCTATAAACTCATACACAGACACACGCAACGTATGGACACGTATACGCAAACTCAAAGGACAACATACACACAGCCTGCCCCTGGTCAGTACAACAGGGGACACACTGGAAGACCAGGCTGACACACTCGCACAACACTTCCAACACGTGTCCAGTTCAGCACACTACACGAACACTTTCCTGAAGTATAAAGCCTCTTGTGAAAAGAAGTCCCTACACGACAACAACAAATCACAGACTTCTTACAACTCCCTGTTTTCACTACATGAGCTGAGGGCTGCTCTGAGCACGTGTAAACCCTCAGCTCCAGGCCCAGACAACATTACATACACAATGATACAACATCTACACGCAGACACACTTGAAGCACTTCTACATCTATATAATAAAATATGGCTTTCGGGGCACATTCCACACTCTTGGAGGGAGGCCATTGTAGCGGCTTTCTTGAAGGAGGGAAAGGACCCGTCGTCCCCCTCAAGCTACCGTCCTATTGCCCTGACGAGCTGCCTGTGCAAGCTCTTCGAGAAGATGATAAATCGCAGGCTCGTGTACTTCCTCGAGTACAATGGTCTTCTCGAGAGCTGCCAGGCAGGCTTTAGGGTGGGGCGATCGACAAACGATCAACTGGTTGCACTTGACTCATACATCAAGGATGCCTTCGTGCATAAGCAGTACTGCTTAACTGTCTTTTTCGACCTTGAGAAGGCCTACGACACCGCTTGGCGTTATGGGATCCTTAGTGACCTCAGGTCATTCGGTGTTTCGGGTAATATGTTGAACACCCTTGTTAGTTATTTGTCGGAGAGAGCGTTCAGAGTAAGAGTTGGTTGTGCACTTTCAAAGGTTCACGTCCAAGAAAATGGCGTGCCGCAAGGTGGCGTGTTGAGTTGCACTCTCTTTATCGTAAAGATGAACTCTTTTGGAAAGGCACTGCCACCAACAATCTCTTATTCTATGTATGTAGACGACGTGCAAATATCTTTTAAATCATGTGTAATATGTCAATATGCGAACGTCAAGTCCAGCTTGGTGTCAAGAAGCTTGCCGGCTGGGCAGACAAGAATGGGTTTAAATTGAATCCTGCAAAAAGCTCCTGCGTTGTGTTCTCCAGGAAGCGCGGGGTCCATCCGGACCCAGACATTACTCTGAATGGCGTGTCGCTTCCTGTGAACAAGGAGCACAAGTTCTTAGGTGTTGTGTTTGACCAGAAACTCACATTCATTCCACACATCAAGAAACTTAAACATAAATGTCTGAAAACAATGAATATACTTAAGGTTCTCTCCCATCAATCGTATGGTTCCGACAAAGAACTCCTACTACGGCTCTATACTGCTTTGGTTGGGTCTCGTTTAGACTATGGTAGTGTGGTATATGGGTCGGCGTCTAAAACAGCGTTGCGAATGCTTGACCCAGTGCTACACTTGGGGCTACGGCTTGCGTCGGGTGCTTTTCGCACTAGCCCTGTCGAGAGTCTGTATGCCGAGTGTAATAAGTGGAGCCTTGAGAACCAACGAACGTACATGGACTTACTTTATGCGTTTAAAATTTCATCGCTGAATAACCATCCTTTTTATCCTGTTTTTAACGACACATCCACATCTGTTCTTTTTGTAAATCGCCCATCCGTTCCTCTGCCCTTTTCACTTAGAGTGAGAGAGCGTGCCTCGGATCTGAGCGCTTCGTTTTTAGATGTGTACGGATCAACCTTTTCAGACATTTTACCTCCTTGGAAATTTCGTCCTGTGTCCTCCGACCTTTCTTTTATGAAACTTGACAAAAATCGGGTACCGCGAGCTGCAATACTGCAGCACTTTCTGTCTCTGCAGTTTAAATACCCACTTGCAGAATTTTACAGGGACGCGTCTAAAACCTCCACTATGGTCTCCTGCGCTGCTCATGGTCCGAATTTCAGTGCAGCCAGAACCATGAGCGTCCACACGACAATTTTTTCAGCAGAAGCTCATGGGATTTTGCTGATTGTACGACACATACATGAAAATCAAATTCCGAAGTCTATCATCTACACAGATTCCTTGAGTGTTGTTCGCGCACTGTCATCGCATACACCCCCCAAAAACCACATCGTTAATCTTGTATTTAACATTATCATGTCTGTGTATGCAAAGAAGCATCAGCTGCTCCTCTGCTGGGTTCCAGGACACGCTGGGATCGCTGGGAATGAGTTGGCAGACGAGAGGGCAGCTGCTGCTGCACTCAGGAACACTGTAGACATAACAACCGTACCGTACACAGACCTCAAGCCACACATAAGACAACACCTGCGCAGAACATGGCAAACACACTGGGACGAACAGACAGACAACAAACTACATGTAATAAAGCCACACTTGGGACGGTACACAGCTGACTCACGCAACAGACACACGGAAGTCGTCTTGGGTAGGCTACGGATAGGGCACACGCATGCAACTCACTCGTATCTGCTGACGGGATCTCCTAGACCCCAGTGCAGCAGGTGCGGAGAGGCCCTATCCGTAGTACACATACTAATCACATGCAAGGCACTTCACACAACACGACACAAACACTTCAGAGAACTCTACAGACAACATATTCCCCTACATCCATCGTTTTTCCTAGGTGATGATGCCATTGTTTCCGTGAAACGTGTGTTTGAGTATTTGTCCGACGTCAAGTTTTTAAACCTCATTTCCTATCACGCATCATGAAATCTGGCCCTATACACCAGCCATGCTCATTGTCGTGTTGTGATTTTATTTTTGTTTTTGCTGATTTTAGTTAGTGTTTAAGGTTTCACCCCTATCATCGACTATTGTTTTGGCGCTCTTTGCCCCAGTTGGCCTTGCGCCATAAACATCCAACGATCATCATAATCACTGAGAGAGAACTAAATCAGAACTGCAAGAGAAAAATTGACAGAATCACTGGTCAATTAACTGTCGTTAACTGAAAAAAAGAGCTCTGTTTTAGGCGTATCAGGTTAAAGGGCCGACAGAAATTGACACTTAGGGGCGGAACACTCGTAATGCCGAGGGTTACCAACCTCAGTCCTAACTGTTATTTGGTGGCCGAGGTACCTCAGTTTGTAGAGCCTGCTACGCGACGCACAGAGGCCGCGTGTTTGCCCCCCGCTAGTGGAAAAACGTGTGACTGAAGCGCTGCTGATTTTCCTATAAAGCACTGAACTGGACCAATGTCTATCATAAACCCCGTGCAAGTATGTGGATTATCGTCATCCTCATCGTCTTATTTGTCATTATCATTAGGTTTTTCTGTTAAAAACATATGGCGTAGCGAGCCAGGCGTCTTTGGCTATCATCGCCAGTCACATTAAAGACCGTTCTCTTTCTCTCTCGCTAGTGGCACCATTTTTTTTTATTGCGTGGGAAATAGATGGGGCATGCCGGCAAAAATTCTGGCATTTGATCCATCTCCAGATTGACAAAACGGAGAACGAAAGAGCGCGTGGCTGCGATGGCGCTGAATTCACTTCGCTGCCGAAGCATGCAGAAGTTTCTGGGGAGACGTCAAGACGAAGCGCGGCTCGCCAACTGCCTTTGCCGGTGCCACCTCTCGCACCGTCTAGACGGGTCCCTTGACCCCCGCAGCCGCTTGCACGCGTTGTAAAATGGCTTGTGCGGGCAGCGCAGGGCTGGAAAAGAGGAAGAAATGGTAATGACGGCGACGAAATGCCGGTGCTGGTGGGCAACAGGAGCGACAGGCAGCCAATGCCGCTGCTAAAGCTAACGAACGTGACCACTAAGATGGTTAGAATGCAAGGCACGGTTGGCACGATATGCGAGGGGCTTGCGAGAAACGCCGCGTTGCGGGATTCTAAAGCCGCAGCAAGGCGTGCGCATCAGGCCTCAAGTTCGCGAGGGAGAGAGAGGGGATGCTCACCCTTTCTTAAAGGTCCACCAATGAATATCCAATTCTTTTATTTTAATTTTTAGCATTTGTTTTAAACGCATCAATACTTCGAGTTACAGAGAAAATACGTTTGCCGCGAGCTTTCCTCTAGTTCGGTGGCTGCTGTCGACCAGATGAATCGACTAGGGGTAAAACCAAGAGCGCGCGGGCTTTTTAAATAATTACTGCTTTAGCAACCGGCTAGCGCTAGTGCCTTCATTGCAGTGTCCACACTGAATTGTAATGCGGCGTGCTATCAGAGGCCCACTTGTTCCCCGCTCATATGCAAGTCTGTAAAGTCCCGTTTATAAAGGGTCTTTTCATTGGCGCCTTCCCAGAGATGATCGGCAAGTTTTTCATCAGTTTTTTTGCTTGCGTTATGAGGCAATTTCGCAAAAGAAAGCTATTGCTAAAATTTTTTGCAAGCCCTTATTGTAATTATACGTCGGTTTAAAAAAAATTCAAATAGACACATCACATTCATCAAACCTGCTGCGGACAGGGGTGAACGGCCGGGCCGTTTCGAACGTCCGTCTCACTTCTTTTTGGACATACCGTCAGGAAGCGGGCTAACGGCAGCTGTTTTAGTTGATAAGATATTTTGGTCTTTGTTAGCATTTGGTATATAGACGGGATAATTTATGCTTGCGCTCTGTTTCCGTGGATCTCTTTTTCTGCCCCCACTTCCGGTTTTTATGCCACTATCGTTATGCTAACTCTCCATGTAATGTTAAAAGGGCCATGAAGACAAAATGCAAGTGTGCTCCAACAAAGGTTTGCCTCGTTAAAATAACGCTGATACCACTTTTACGTGAACTTCACTCAAATAAGCTCTATAACTAGGAAAAAAGGGAATCGCCATGCGACCCACAAGCTTATTTCCCGCACTAGAACCTATGACGTATTATGGGCACCTTTGCGGTTGGCTTAGGCCATCAAAAGCAAACGCAAGTTAGGCAGGGCTTACAAGCAGGTTCGTAGGAAGTGGGAGGGGGCTTATGGGGCTTCAGCCGCCCCCTCTCCCCCCCAAATTTTGTTGCGCTGTCATGCACGGTGACCAAGGTAACCATGTGCGCCGGAAACCATCCTAGGATTTCGTCTAGAACCCTACGAATCCTGTCTGGAAAGCGCACCTACTCGCCCTTGGTGGCCCTTTTCCCTCCTGGCATGCCTAAATCCTCTGCAAAGCCTTTATTCACGGGGATGTTCTGCGCTCACAACAAACTAGGGGAGATTCGCGGGTGAAACCGCAGGACTGGCTGCTTCAGTACATCCATGCAACCAGGGGTGCCGCCGGAAACCAGTGCACTAACAACCTCGGAATTAGCCCCACCTTCCATGGTGCGAATTGACCTGCAAATTCACTTCTGCCGCACCCGCGTACGTGCTGCAAAACGATCTATTACCGCAGGGACAAAAATAGGTCGTTTTGCCGCACGAGCAGCACCGCAGCAGCGAATGCGCAGGTAAATTCGCACAATGTAGAACGGGCTTTCTGTATAAACTGCAGAAGGGTTTTCTGAAGGGCCAGTTGGTACATTGTACTACGGAGAAAAAACAGCACAAAAGACAGGACGAAATAAAGACTACAAACCACAGCGCCTGTGGTTTGTAGTCTTTACTTCGTCCTGTCTTTTGCGCTGTTTTTTCTCCGTAGTTTCTGTATAAATATATACTTTGTTACCAGTGACACTTTTGTTGCGCTGATCAAAATATAATCTTCACCCCGTCTCTGAAAGGAGCTGCCGTCTCGGGAAAAAAGCAGGAGCAGCGATAGGATGCTGTTCCGGCTCAGTTGATACGATCGCTCTGAAGGGGTCGGGGGCGGCGAGACGTGTTCCTTCAATGGCACCAAGGAAACGTAGGGTTAGTGAAACGGATGTGTGCCGTAATAATGCTTTCGTAGACAATTATCAGAATTGCCGTACGATTTCTTTTAAAATATTTTCCAGGCAGAGCACTAGAAAATTTTTGACGTGTTGATGGAGTTGACAAACTGCACACAGCGATTATCAAGACAGAAGAAAAGGAGTGCAAACCTCAAAGGATAGACTGACAAATTTCAATACATAAATAATGAATGAACGGAATTAAAGCATACTTACTGAAAGGAAGTGCCAGTGGGAGACTTGATGCCCCTGGTTATTTTTTCGTTTTCTTTTCGTACCAACAATTCTTTTCCGCCAACCACCGCACCCGTATGAGTAAAATTGCCGGAAATTAAATCTGAAATATAAAAGCACTGGCTACATCTGTTGAGGCTTCAAGTCGTTTTTGAATAAATTACTTAACATAGACGAACTTTAAATTTTTTGTAACGCAAAATATGTAGTGCTATATCTTGAGAGACTACTGCAATTCTGTAAATTTGGCCTATGGAGTATTTAATGCAGGAAAAGTTTTCGTGTTAAGTTACGTGATTAGTTGCCCTAAAGTTTGCACGTATGCGTTTTAATTGCGCGTAACGATCTCTTATTCATGCTTATTTTTTTTCGGTGGGTATATTAAAGGGGCCATGCAGACAAAATACAAGTTTGTTTTGTTCGAAAGAATTCGTGTTCTATAGTGCCCCCAACGCTTGTCCGGAGGCAAACGACGCTTTATTCACTGCGAAATTAATCAGTTTAGGTTAAAATTTTGATTCTCCCGCCAAATCGTGTGTTTTAACGACGCCTGCAATGACATCATAAGAACTGGTCTTCAAAATAAACTTGGTGTGAAGCAGAGACTTGTTTACCGTTAGTCAGCCTAGATGGCTCCACCATACCGCAGCTGCCTTTCGTTTGTTTTTGACCGTATTTGTACCTGGCTTGTTTTGGTTCAGAGAGGAAATAATCGTTTCGTAAAAGGTGGTGCTCGCTCGACAAATATATGGTCCCGTAAGACGCCGTCGCTTACGCCAATCGGCCAGTATCGCCTGAGACAACTCCAAAGAGCCACAGTGCTGTGCAGCTAAAACAAGCATAGTGCGCGCAGTATCAACAGCAGTGCGCATCGGTACTTATATGTTTAGGAATGCTTTCCTAACTTCCACTGTTTATCCCACCATTCTTACTACTATAGAAAGAATGTGGCCCAAATTTAAGCGCAAATAGCTCGTTCGGCAAGCTTATAAGCTCTGCCTAATTTGCGTTTGCTTTTGCCGGCCTCAGCCAATCGCAGAGCTGGTGCGTATGACATCACGGGAAATGAGCTAGTGGGTCGCATAGCCATTCCTTTTTGCCATAATTATATAGCTTATTTGAATTAAGTTTATGTTAAGAATGGTGTCAGTATGATTCTAACGAAGCAATCTTTCGAACAAACCAAATTTGGTTCGTTCGAAACACAAATTAACTTGTGTTTTGTCTGCATGGCCCCTTTAAGCTAAGTTGATAGAACGTATAGTTCGGCAGTTTCACCTCTCCTGAGCACACACCATTTATATCACTTCAAACCCGCTCTTCGAAGCTTGTCTTATCAAAATACTGGCTTGAAGTGAATTTACGAAATGAAAGATGTCAGTAAAACAGCAACACGTTATATGTGTACAGAGGAAATGCTGCTGGTCCAATTGGCGAATTGATACTTCAAAATGCAGGATACGGCTAAAAATCCTGATGCGGCAGTCACCAGGTCTTAAAGGGGCGCTAAAGGCTGACAATTTTTCGTTTTAACTGAAGGATAACAGCTTTCGTGGCGATTTCTGATTTTATTTGGCGGCAAACGGTGCTCTATTCCTTCCGGAGTACATAAATAAACCTGGCATGTCCCTCTCCCGTTTCCCTTTTATTTTTTTGCTACGTGCGTTCGAAAGGGTGTCACTAACCGACACGGCCAAGCGCCGCCCACACACCGGCAAAGCCATGACCCGTTGCCAAAAGGTGCAGAAAGTATGAACAAGTAAAGACAACCGCCGGTATACCGCCGGCTTGGCTGCTTCTCCACTTCCGCTAATAGTTTCCCCTTTTTGGCGTAGTTTGTGTCGGACTGGTTATACGGGACACGCGGTTGTACCCACTCCAACCTTCATAAATATTTCAAGTACACTTGCTCACGAAGGCAAATTGTCTGCCCGAAACGAAAGTAAAACTACACTTTCAGCATAAGGCAGTTAGGCTGCCTGTTTGGTAATTCTCACCGAGCTGAGGTTTCTATTTTTTATTCAGCATTCTCGTGGCTAGGACTGCCAAATACATTTATTTTGCTTTTACACGATCCTGTCATACCCTTCTTTTCAGAAATAAAAGCCTAAACAAGCTCCATCGATTCCATTTCGTCATTCACAATTTTTGCCTTTACAAATCCAAGTGGGAAAAAAAATGTACATGGTGGCGATGCCAGTTATATCTCTTTCGGTGTATTATGCGTTATTAAACAGCTGCTCTTACAACGAGTGGTATATTTGTACTCTTGGCACTGCAATCTGCCGATGCAAGCCAACTTGTTTTTACAGTTTACTGCCCCTTCAAAAGTTTCTTTTAGATGCAAGGAATTATTTGTAAATGGTGCACTCTTTTCATGCAAAAAGAACCTTGAGCGGCAGTGTGGCTTTCGTCGGGAACACAAATAAACCGTGCGCTTCACGTGTATTAATGCTTATCGACCAGTTATCTCATTCCAAACTGAAACAGTTTTGTATAAGTTGCTACGCTTAACCCCTGTCTGGGTAATTTGCTGCTGTAAATGCTAATCAGCTACGTCACACTTACAGCTGAAGATCGAAGCAAGGAAATCGACCACAATAATCCTAGGCGAGAAATTTTTGCGTTGGACAATACTTCCACGGTGTCCTCACCAATACCAGGTGAGAAAATGCGTTCATATCGTAGCAACAGGGGCCTAAAATAATCATTATCTAGCTACAGTCGATTTAAACAGTTTCAGACTGCATAATAATTTGTAATAAACTCTATACGCGATTGTTTGCTGAACGACTTCAGATGCTGCAAAGAATAAACGGAAATAAGGCAAATTACGTCATATTTTTGAGTTCGGCACTTACAAATACTACTAGCACTCTGATGTTTTATAAAAATAAATGGTTTAAATTTTGTTGAGCTTGCAAAAATGTGCCTTCTCTGTGTGTGCCCACCTCTCTCTCTCTCTTTCTCTCTCTCTCTCTCTCTCTCTCTCTCTCTCTCTCTCTCTGCCTTTTACATATTCATTCACCCGTCCATCCATCCATCCATCCATCCATCCATCCATCCATCCATCCATCCATCCATCCATCCATCATATTAATGGATGGATATCCATCCATCCATCAATCTAATCTAATTTAATCTAATCTAATCTAATAGCCAGTTCTTGTGCCTACTGTAAAGGTAATGAAAAGCCTTCAAGTTTTGAGTGATGAAATTGTGAGCTTCGGAAAATTTGTTTTTAGATGCAACGATTGTCCCGCGTTGGCGCGGCGTAGTCCGCATCCCTCCCCCATTCTCCTGGCCGCGGCAGCTGCGCGCTCCGCCGTTCTCACCGCAGCGCCATCTGTGGGTCAGCGCGGTAAGCGCGCAGCTTACGCTCGGCTGCGCTCGCTCCCGTCGCCGCGCCAGCTGTGCATTAGCGCGCAGCTTGCGCTCGGTTAAAAAATTTACACCATCTTCCCGCGAGGGGAACCATGGGGTAGATGCGACGCATCGGGGGTGAACATGCTGCGTAAATAGGATACACAACAACAGCAATCCACACGCTGACATCGCTAACATAACGGAAACGCAACGGCAACCCCCGATGCGTCGCATCTACCCCATGGTTCCCCTCGCGGGAAGATGGTGTAAATTATGTTCCTGTTCGGTTCTGAGCCCATCTGAGATGTAAGACTAAGATGGGCAAGAGTGCAGAAGAGAGGGGAACTTCTAGTTCATTGTGGTTCATTTTATTGGCTATGCTATGCCTTGTCTTCTCACATTAACCGGGTTGCATGACGTCTGACGCAATCTAATTATTCCCAACGTCTCATTTTCTCAGGGCCATCAACAAGCAAACCAGTTTGCGACGAAAGCGATCTGCAGGAGTGGATGGCTGACTCCCAAGAATCGGACAGCTCTAACAACAAGTTGTTGCCGGATAGCCCTTAATTTTGTACCCTAGAAGATTGCAATTTGGAAAGAACCTAGAACTTGCGCAGAAAAAGATGTGGGGGTCTTCTTGTTGATGTGGTTCTTCTGGGATACATTCTTCGGTCAGAGCTCGCGCCTGGCTGGGCGATTTCGTCATGTTTTTGTCGGGGACTCTCTTACAGAAAACATGACTTCTGGAGGAAAGCGGCACGTCTCACTAAATATGTATTCCCCGTCAGTATACAATCATGCGATGATGTGCGTTCTCCTGTTCCTTATTCTGAACAAAAACAAGCCTCCGACAGCATGCAGGGTGAACGATACGCGGCCGAATCTGCGCAGTTGTCAGTTACTAGTGTCTCAGCTTCTTGACGGCGTTCTTCACGAAGTGAACAAAAACGGCGAGAAGAAAGCTGTTCGCTTGTCGTATTTGTACAAATCGTACAGCTATAACAGCTACCGTGTCACCCAGTCCTTTTTTGCGTTAGACATCTTTCCATGTAACACAGTTGTCTTGCGTTTACTGTGTGTTGTCTTATTCTACAGCAGAAGAAGTTTTAGTTTTGCTTTGCAGCAGTTATGCGGATCACACTTATCAATTATGCATCCTCCAGCACTGCGGGAAATGCTTTAGAAGTGCATGATCGAGTATATGTACATTGATGTACAAATGAAACGCATCACGAAAATATTAAGCGGAACACACAAACAGCGCAATTTCTTTCCACGCAAATTAAACTAACGCATGGCTTAAGTACAGTAAGGAATTTGGGAAATGCGGCTTTCCAAATATACCAATAGCACGCCATTTTTGGACCTCCACAAACAGTATTTTTGTCGTTAAGGTGGATAAATGTAGATTAAGAGGGATTAAATATAGATTAAATTCAGATTAATGTAGATAAATGTAGATAATAATGTAGATAATGTAATTAAGAACAGCAAAAAAGCGTGGCTGTTGTGTGGATGGGTGGACGTGTATATAAAAGGTACCCGTTACAATAACACTACAGGCTTTAGCGTTCAAAACCAGGTAAGCATGGTTAAATGTCCCGAGGAATATTTTATTTACACTCTTTACGGCAGCCGCCATTTTGTGTATCGGACAACGATAACGACTATTTCATGCCGAATAAGGCACTTCAGGCTTTCTCCTTAGTTAAAATCTTGAGGAGGAGGACGAGGAGGATAAACATTTATTGACCGGAAGTGCTGATGGCAGCACGGCACTCGCCCGGTGGGGGGCATCCTTATTCCGGGATACCCAGGCTGCGACTTGCCGTCCAGGCCCTCTTGACCAGTTCTTGCTGGTGTCCAAGGTCCGGATCGACCAGACGAGCCATCCACTGCTCAAAAGTTGGGAAGGGAATCTTGATAAGTATCATTATTGAGCAAACGTCAAGCCAATGCAGTCAAGCTCAGAAAATGCAGCGGGAGTAGTTCGATTTTGGGACGTGAACAAATTTCACGGTGCGAAACAACAAAGACAACGAAGGACGGTTTTATTTTCAAAAGCTTAAAAATGTTCGGGAAATATTTCAACGACAGCCCAAGGACTATTCTATGCCGAATATCCTACCGTCCTGCGTGCTGCTCGAAACAGCAGCTACGACTAAGACAGCAAAAATTTGGTAAGTCTTTTAAACAAAAAGAAGGACTATATAGAATGGCAACCACTAGTTCCGTGCAGCCGGGATGATGCCGAAAACTAGTCTGCGAGAAGTGTACGCGGGATTTCATTTTGGGGAATTGGGGAAAGGGGGCGGGGGAGGTAGCAGATTTTTATTGCTTTATATACTCAATTGGAAATCCCCAAGCTTGTGACAGTATCGCGCTTTGTAGTGAGATCTCCCTAGATTATCGCTTCCTTCCCTTGTATCGCAAACGTTTCTCCCAGCTGAGCTATGTGGCGGAGAGAACGTATTCAACCCACCAGGCAAAACATTCGGTATAATCCAAAGGAATATACTCAGCTCAAGACAGCGTGTTCTAGGACTGAAAAGACTGACAACGGCTTGAGGAGAATGCGGGTAACTTCAGTATTGCTGGCATCAGATGACGGGCCGGACATGGGGTGGTGCACGAAAGCCAAAGATTTCAAAACCCCGTCTCAGTTGCCCCGCCCCGGAAGCCCCGCTCTTTATGCCCCGTTTTCGAAAGCCCCGTACTCATAAGCCCCTGACACAATTCTCCCGTGCCGATTGGCCCGCGCCGAAAGATCTGCTCTTTAAGCGCCGTACTCATAACCTAAGCCCACGGTGTTCTATGTTTGTTTCCTTTGTTTTTTCGGTGAAATTTTTCTGCGTGGCATAAGAAAGGATACGTAAAGACGGGAGAAGAAAACTAAAGAAACGTTAACTTTGACCGACGTTAATTGCTGGTTCGTCTAGTGAGTTCGTGTCTTGCAATTATCAATTTAAGAATGTTGTCGTACATGTTGGCATAACATACTTGTTGTAGCCACGTATGAAGACCGCATCCTGCTCTTTTTGTGTCTGAATAAGGTACCATGGCAACGTAGTTCATTTGGTGCAGCATGTCGCGCTCACTCGGCCCGGCCGAGGTGGCACGTCCCCAGAGACCTCGGGCTGTCACTGGGCTTCGCCACGGATGCGGGCATAATGAAGTTCACTGCGTGGTTATCACTAGAGACCGGATTTTAGGCAAATGCCTTTTTTTGTCCTCACGCTCCTATCGCCCCACTTTGATATATGAGCATGAATTACAGGTAAAGGAGGGCTTTTATGGTGTTTTACAGTGCCTATAAAAGCCTATTTTGATGTTTGTGCCTAAATGCCTATTTTCAAAATAGGCGCCCATATGAACACTATTTAGCTTCGCCTTTCGCTTTAAAGTGCAGTTTGAGATCGTTGTTCATGTCACTGGGCATACTATTGACTGTTTCGAACTCTGTATATGTGGTTCAACCTAGTCCTCTAGTTCAACCTAGTGCTTTAGTTCAACCAGGTACCGAAAAAAAAAAAAAAACTGCTGGCAGCAGTGGAATGGGGCGCTCATTCTCAGTGGCAAGAGGTACAATTTTGAATCCAGAAATCTGGAGATGATGGTAGTTCATTATTGTTTCCTCAGTTTTCACAGTGATTCTCAGACTAAGTTCCGCGTACTCTCCAAACAGATTTCTTCAAACGTGCATTCACATCCTCGTTTCTATAAGCATATTCAAATCCCGGCCACTCTATTTTCAACGCAACAGTTGAGTATCGAACGCGCCTTTTTTAACAGATCACTCCTATATTGAAGAGCCGACGGAGAAACGTCACTGCGCAGCTGCCTTTCCTTACGCCTTAAAATTCTCGGACCCAACGGGCTCTAATACTCGTCTCCATAAAAAATCTGTTCGGCTGCTAAACACCTCTTCAAAAATGCTCTTCAAATGTGCGGAGGTGTATTTGACAGCCGTGGGGCTTGTACAATGCGGAATATATCATTGTAAAATTGCCAGAGTTGTACCTAACAGTCATCACGTAAAAACATGTTATTTTATTAATAAATCGCCGTCTCTCTTGCGTTCATTATTTGTGTCTGTTTTTGTTGTGTCGTAATTTAATTGTGTCAGGCAGACAGAAAGTAGCGCTTTTTTAAATCAGTATACCCAGCTTTCAAGTATTTTTTTTTTCATGCCTGTTTCCGACGCTCGAGCAAGCGACAATCGCGGTTGAATATGAATGTGGCAGTGTGCTTGTTGAATTAAGCCAATTTATCGTCAAATGTTCAGCAGTCTCATGGGATAATTGGACGGCTATGTTCAACTGGTGGCGCCTTAGTGCCATGATAAACTAACATTTTTGGTTTTCCTGTCCCAGATACAGGTTGCACACGTCTTCGGTCGAAATTATTTACATTTATGGGAAAAATTATAGTGCCGATATTTACAACGTTGGAGGCCTAAAAGGTTGTCTTGCCTGCCTATTTTTGGCGCCTAAAACGCGCTTTCTTAATGTCTGAAAATCCTGCCTCTAGTTGTCACGTCCGCAGCAGTGGGCTTCATATCTACCCTGCGTAGACCATTCGTCCAAATTGAGGCTGCTAAGAGTGGGAGGTGGCTGGGGGGGGGGGGGGGGATGACGTTTGATTACCACTTAATTAAAATGATGTGGAAGGCAGCTTCTTCCTTCCTCTTCAATGTCTAGAGCATTTAGCCACCAAAAAAGGACGTTTACTCGTATCGCCACTCGTATCGCCAATTCGGGGTAACAGGCATCGGGGCTTTTGGCACGCGTGGCTGTTCGCGGGGTCTTAGAGACACGGGGCTAACGTCACGGGACTTGCGACGGGGCTTCTGTGCGCGGTGTGATCGGGATACTCCCCGGTGATAGATGAATGCTGCTTCACCAAATAATCGCTGCGAAATCGCGTTTATAGTGGGCCTGCTTGGTCGGTATGTGACAATTAGACAGCATCGCCACAGTGCATTCCTCCAGAGCGGACCGGAATGTTGCAACGACATATCGCCGAGAGCGGGAATTTCCGAAATGACAATGGTTCATCTGCGCAAGCAAAGCAGGGCTCCCTGGCGAGGTTATTTTCCGCCCGATGCCCCGTCACAAACTGCCGGGCGAGTCACGAAGCACGCGTCTCGAAGCTGCTCGCACGGAGGGGGAAGGACTGCATGCCCGGGCCCGTCCGGCTTGCGAGCGAGAGCGGCGGCGGGAAGTGCGCCAAGCAGAGGGTCGGCGCACGTCGGCTTTCCCTCTCGGCGACCCTCCCCCCAAATGTGCACTTACGCCCGATGGTTATCGCACCCCCCCCCCCCCCCCTCATGTAAACCTCGCATGTGACGCGCTGTGGAACGTTACGTAACCTCCTCCCCCCCCCCCCCCCCCCCCCGATAGCCATCGCGGGCAGTGAATCACAGGAAGACAAACGGCCTTGGAGCGAAAGAGCTCGTCACGACGGGAAACGTTGTCATCAGCCCAGAGGGATAAAAACAGACCCAAAAGTCGGCAATGACGTGGTCCCAGAAAACAAAGCTCAGAGCGTTGGTTTAACCCGCCGAGGGGACACTGGGTGACCCGGCATATGGGTTGCACCGCTATTGTGGGCCACGCATTGTCGTACGTTATTACGATTGTTTGACACTTGTCCGAAAACTTCGCAGCCTGGAGCGCTCTTGAAAAGGTTTCACTTCCATCAGAAATGTGCCCAAAATAGTCAGGAGTCAAACCCGCGTCTCATGCACATGCTACAGAAGCACAACACCCTAGCCTCACCGTAAGGGGTCGCCGCAATGGTTGGTTCCAGTCAGCACACACTGCTCCTTTTTAAAGGCGATAGTCTGTCTTGGGCTGCCTAAACACGCAAATTTAGGGCTATCACTCCACTCAACCGCGGGGACAAAAGTTGAAAGAATACTTGAACGCGAAGTATATACAGTTAAACCTGGATGTTACGAAGTTGATAAAAATTATCAATTTTTCGTTACATGCAGGTTTCAAGTTAAGGCTCCCGTTAATGAAGCAGAAACTGAATCAAAATGCAAGACATCATGGACAGTGAACTCTCCCTTTAAGAATTTATTTCACAGTGAAAAATTGCGTGCTTTGCTCCTTCTGCTTTCCCACGAAGTTATTCAGTACACGGCACTCCAAAGAATCGAGGCCACCTACCCTCCTATTCGCAAACGTAACTTAAGTATCAGTTTTGAATTTTGACACTCTTAGGTGCCTTAACCCATTTCAAGGACAAAACGTATGCTGAAAGGGCGCCTTTTCGCAAACTTGGTGCTCTTTGCCGCACTCAAACTTTTTGAGAGGGTGCTAGCTGGGATACTGTATCGGACGACAACGTTGATCTTTCTTGCCGGCGGAGACGGCACCTGAAATTGCGAGCTTGTCTTGTAAAGACGAAACTTTTCGTTTTCTGGCAGCAGAATTCATCACCCACGAACCTATACCTCAGAAAGCATTGGAAACGCGCGACTACACACCGACAGGCTAGCCTAGCACCGAATCGACACCACACTCACCCTGGAAGCGCACGCTAGTTTGCGGAGCAGGCAAAGTTGGCTAAATTAGTGCGTATCTCCAGCCGATTATTCAGAAAAAGTGCAAAAAACAATAACTCATCAGCGTATCGAATTCGTTTCATACAGGTTATCCGTCGCCGTGCCTTCGGTACATAGAGGTCGCAAACACATCGGTTTCAATGGGGCTGGCAATGGGGAATTGAAAAACTTCGTTAAATCCAGGAATTCGGTACATAGAGGTTCGTTACATCCAGGTTTAACTGTATAGGCAAAACAGTTCCGAAGAACGGAAACTTTTGGCGCGCGTCATACAAATCGACGTTGTTCAGCAGAAAAGAAAACATTAGGGATATTTGAAGCAAATGATCAGAACCGGACGACAGTAGCAGCGCTCCCTTAATTAAAAATTCACATGGAATCGGTTTTAGCAGAAACGCGGTAAAAAAATAGGACAGAAGACAAGCGAGATAAAAGAAAATACTAAAAATTGACCGCGTATCTGCTCTCTTCGCTTCAAATGTCCAAACGCGGTAGTCTTCTCCCGCCCCTGCCCCTTCACTGTCTCTCCTCTCTCCCCCACCAACCTCTTGCTCTACCCCTCCTGTTTTGCTCCTCCAGTGATGAACGCAACCGAGGTTTGCTGAATACAATTCAATTTTCCCGCGTTCGCACTGCCGGTGTGCCTTCTGTTGGAATGTGCTCCGTGGTTGGAACCTTTTGTACCCGTTGGGCTCCAGGCTCGGCTTTTGTTAATGTTGAGCTCGAGGCTCGATCGCGAGCCCTTTTTTTTATTTGGGGGAAAAAAAGTAAACGCATTTTTAAAGGGGCCCTGAAAGAGGTTTGGCGGATATATGGGTGTTCGCATTTGCAGGTAAATCAATGTCCTAGTAATCACCTCCTTAAATAAGTTTGTTAAAGCATTGTCGCCGGCGCCGCGATTCTCCGTCGTTTCGTCTATCTCACCCCGAGCGAGCGTGACTGCCCACGATGCCCCGCTTCTCGGTGACGTCTGCAAGAACATCCGGTTGCGGGCGTCGTCTGCTACTGCAATATTCTGCGCTGCAGCATCGCTCTGGGACGGGGCCGCCTGCCTTTCTGCGTTCCGTTTGGGCCATTTTTTATAATTTTGCTTATGAATCCTGCACTCCGCTCACAGGAGGAAAAGCTCATGGAAGGAATGGGGTGCTTTTATGCTGCCACACCACGCCGAAACATCACGCAAAAAGAGAACGACCTTGTCACCACGCGTTCGCGGCGATTACGGGCCTTGGTACGTATGGGAGTCTAAAATATGTGAGCGAATGACTAAATAATCGCCTCAAAATTTGTTAGAGTACGTACATGCGTTCCGAACCGACGTCGGTTTATATATTGCTTAACTGGCTCGTTCGCGCCAATGTCGAGCTTGGTTGTGTAGTGACGTCATGCACGCGCGTACACAGGGAGTTGTAGTATTCCATTCCGTAATTCCGATTGGTTTTAAACATTCATAACCATAACAAAAAGCAGCCGAAGGGTTGCGCGGTACGGCACAGGGGCTTTTTTTAGAGTGCGTTATGTATTCCAGTTCCCCCTCCCTCCCCTTTTAGTTTCCGGGAAACTCCTAAGCAACCCTGTGGTTATCAACTACTAGACAGTACACCGTAACAGGTATTACGCGTGGTCTCGAAAGAGTAGTGCAAGTTGTGGGACCGTGCGCGCCTGTCTCTTTGTTCGACTGTGCATATGATTGCACAAAACAATTATTTCACGCTCGCTTTTTCTCCTGATGGCCTGGAGCCACTTTTCTCTCCATAAAGGCTGTTCGTTTATTTTTTACGTGCTCAGTGCTGCCAGTTGCGATATGTGGAGGGTTTGGTTGCCAGCCACGGCTCTATATTCGCACCCCCCCCCCCCCCTCCGCCCCCGCCAAGCCTACCCTGTGTCTTGCCCAAGCGGATGGGAGGAAAATATGTTTACTCGATATAAAGACATACCAATTTTGCAAAATACACGCATCAGTATTTCGTCCTCTGAAAGTACACTTGCCTTTTTATATATACAAAGCGCGAGTCTAAAACTGAACAAGTCGTGTCTGACTTAAATGATGCATTACGTTTGATATGGTAGTTCCATGGTTCAACCAAAAAGTTTTGTTTAGATTTGCGAATCACCATGTCACTTAGACGGCAGAAAAAAGAAAAAAAAAGCAACACCCTGCAGGGATTTGAACCCGCGACATTGATTGAGCGGGCGCAATACTTTAGTCCACTGCGCCCAAAAAACGTCGTGATTGTGCGGAAATAACCTGTATACTACACTGGAAGTTGTTTCTAAGACCAACCCTTTGTGTGACATGAATGTTTTTACCTGATTTCAAGGATTCCTGGCTGGTTAACTGAACATTTCTTGAATAACAGCTGCGCAGTAAGGTTCCATATAAAGCCCCCACCATAGCTGACCTCCAGCAACAGCACTGTTTCAGCTGCGGCTGCAATTTCGCCCTGCGGGAATAGTGCTCGCCGGGAGTTTACGCTTTAAGCTAAAACCTTTGGTTGATATAGATTCCTTCTTACCTAATAAACCTTCTGTAACTCTTCTTCTGCTCTTAACTGAGCTTATATTTTCTACAAGCGTTGCTGATCGCACATGAATATCTTGTGTGGAGCACTGGGAGGCGGCGTTAGGTAGCTCGGATCCCCGTGTCCAGCAAGGACTCGCTGAACGAGCAGCCCAGGTCACCGGCGCCCTTCAAGCGCTGGTCCCCACTCGTCGCCGACCCAACGGATCCAGAATCAAGTTTGTTCTCTCTCTCACACACGAATATGCAGTTTGCAACTCCGGGAAACGACTTGTCGCCAAAGCGAACGGCCAAAGCGTCGTAAGCCGAAATGCAGATCGCATGTGGCTGTATGAGCTTCGTGGACGTGACTATGTTTATTACACTCTAGGAACTAACAGAACAGATCCGCATTCATTACGGCACGATTGTTGTCGGCGCACAGTTTTCGCTTCTCTATTGATTGCCGACTACCGTTCGGCCGATCGGCATTGTCGGCGTCTTAGGTAAGCGAGCCAGTCACACCACGGGAACTTTTGATCGGCTGAGGGGTTCGTGTCACCCTCGGCGTCGTGTGACAAGGTCAACAAGGCGCACTGCCAAATCGGAAGTCGGCGTCGCCGTCGTGTCGTGGTCGTGTCGGTCTAGCCAACGCGCGTTAACGAGAAGCGTGGTAATAGAGTAAAAAAGATGAATATGGACGGTCACGATAGCGCTAAGCGTGCTGCGGGAAGCGGTAATTAATCAAAGCCGCCGCCGCGACCCGTCGACGCTTATCTTCGCCGGAAGCGCGAGAAAAAGCTGCCTAATTGCAAGATTTCTGCTTAGTGACGCACATGGGAGAATCGATGACGCGCATGCGGTAAGATGGTGGAGCCCAAGAATACGCAGGAAAAGGTGGGAACGCGGCAACAAACTTTGCAACGAAAGTGTGAGCTTCCCGCTGCACGTAAACGTGTAATAGTTGGCACCGATGACGTTGACCACCCAACCTAACGATTGCGCTAGTTCATTTGGTGCGCTCAAAACGCGTTTCAGGGCCCTCTTAATTTGCTATAGCAAAAATCAAGCCCACGACTATTTTTAGATAAAATAGCACTGCTAGTATCAGTCACGTATTTATGTGTAGCCTCAAATATGCCTCATTTTTTTTCTTTTTGCTGAACAATGTTGACAAGTGTAAAGTATGTTATCAGATTTTGTTGTTTGAAAGGTCTTGCATACATACTTCTAGTTTCATTATTCTTTTTTGGCCGGGTGGCTGAATATAGGGCCACTAAATAAGCTTTTATTTAGTGACAGTAGATGAATAAAGGGACAGACAGACACACATACAGACAGGCCAAAATTTCGCATTATAAAGAGAGATGTAGTTCTTTGCAAATGTGTGTCAACTATCAGAAAAGTGTGGCTATGTCGATAACAATTAAGAAGTATCCTCTTGTTTATAATTACACAGCTGATGGAAATATCCTAAATCGAGTAACCGAGTGCAAATATCTCGGATTGCATATGTGTAGCAACCTCCACTGGGATCCACATATCAACTACATAGCTAATAATGCAATGATGAAATTGCATTTTTTCTGACGTTCTCTTCGATATTCGTCATGCGACACTAAAATTCTGGCATACAAATCTTTTATCCAACCCATTCTTGACTATGGAAACGTTATCTGGAATCCTTACACCAATGTAAATACATATCCATAAAACTAGATAGAATCCAAAACAAGGCTGTCCGATTTATTTTCAATAAATACGGCCCAACGTCACTCTCTGAATTAGTTGCCAAAGCGGGATTGAAACGAACTCCAGAAAGGAATAGAATTGCCAGTTGTTCTTTTTTAAGATAGTTAGTGGTCGAATAAATAGCACCACAGGTGAATATTTAAACTTCTCTTCCGGTTACTCTACCAGACAACGTCACAAACACACTGTCGTTCCTTTCCAGCCCAAAAATAATGTCTTCAGGTATTCCTTTCTTCCGCGTACTGCCAAAGAATGGAATGAGCTTGACAGTAAAATTATTGATACAACCAGTATTGAGGAATTTGAAAAATTGATATCTGACTAGCAATGATTGCTTTTTTTGCATGTGAAACCTTTTCTATGTTGTTTGAAGTGCATTGTTCTGTGTTCTGACTTCAGTATTGTACTGTTCATTTTGTTGTTGTACCATGTGCACCCACTCTGCTATGGCGCCACGTTGGGGCTAGCAGTATTGCTAAATAAATAAATGATAAATAGATGCCTCCTCTAGCTGTTAAAGAACAATGGAAAGAAAAAAGGTCCCACCAGTCGCGCGAGAAAAATTGAATCGAATTGAGGAAACTTCAATTGCGTCCATCAGGAGGGTGGGAGGCGGCGTTAGGTTTGGGGAGGGAGAGGAGAGGGCCTTACGATGCAGGGTCGACAGCAGACAATCGTATTTGGACGACATTTGCAGCGAAGCAGACCGATACATGACCATTTTTTTTCTTCCCATGCTAGAACAATTTACTCATTGGGTAAGGGTCATGAATATATGACCGTAAAGACCATACGTGCGCTGAAATCTGAATGATTATGAGGTTTAATGCGCCGACGCTTCACAGGCGATGAGGGGCGCCAAAGCGGAGGGCTCCGGGTAAATTTTGGCCACCTGGGGATTTTTAACTTCCGCCGAAATCTCGAACACACCGGCGTTTACCCTTTTCACCTCCATCAGAAGCACTTAAATCTCGTACATACAAGCATTTTTATATGTGTTTGCTATATTTTATTCCACCCGTGACTGCGCCGTATTTCTGGTTATGTCCGAAGTAGCTGCGCTGCCGTGAAGCACCGTCACATACACATTTGCGCTTTGTGGTAACTATTCAGGTTACAAATTTCGTTTCCGCGTTCACGTATTGTTTTAATTTCTTATTTTAACGATGCAATTCGAGTGTATCTAAGGGTGAAAGTGTTAATTCGTAAGAGAGAAAAATAGAGGAAGGACAAAGTAACATCCGTTCCTTTCTTTTTGATGGCCGTGATGGTGATGCGTTACTTTCATCCGTTGGGCCTTAGCCACTTTTATTTATGAGGTAACGAGTGACGTTTGCCGTTACATTTGAGCCAAGCTTATTACCTTAAGTACAAAACCCTGGAAACGCCTGGTCACGTCCCTTTGACCTTCAAGTTCAGCGAAGGTCAACCAGGGGCCTCGTGAGATTTTGCTGCGCGACAGAAGCGCCACCGATTACGCTGCGGCCGCCCAACGAACCAATTCGCGGCGCCCACAGAATCGCTCCGATCGGGCGTTGGTCGCAGTTCACTCCAATTCACGGTGCCAACGGAAGCGGTCGCCGGACAAAGCGAAATTGGAGACAGTGCTCGGAGCTGAGTCTAAACAGCGTGCTGTGCACCCATGCCACGCCCTGGGAGACGAGCAGCGTGGTGAGCATTAATTACTACGCTGAAGCGACAATCAGAACAAGTTCTCGCGCTGCTCTCGAGAGCACCGCGTGTCGTTTGTCGGCGTGGAGAAATACCCCGTAAAGAATTTTGTGAGGGACGAATTCGGAGCGGCGTACTAATGAAAACTTCGCGTCACGCCGATTTCCACATATATGCGGGGAAATCGTGAATTTTTTCGGTAACGCCTACAACAGTGCTTCAGTGTCTTCAGCTCATGGTTGGGTCACGTGGTTAACTGGTGACCGTGGCTGTCTTTGTGTGCATGGCTGATGTGCTACCGAATTATGTTTCTGCAGACAAAGACCTGGCATTGCTTTTGCAGACGTGACATTATCACATGAATACAGGGTATTGCAACAGTAAATGAGCGTTCTTTTTAGTATTTTGGAATTTATTGTACGAAACTTATTGTATGAAACTTTTCACGAATATCGCTTTTTGTGGTATATTCTTTTGTGGCCATAGAAGCAACCGGGGTGCCCTAATTTTTTAATGGAATGTTTTAGTACATGGCCTAAACATAAGCCTTTTGGGGCTTTTCGACGGCGGAGCTGCTGTTGCTGGCCGTAATGTGTGCGACGTCAGCAAAAAACTACGACTCATAGTTACTCTCGACGTTTACCGCACTCGTGTGCACGCGTTTTACGAGGAGAGCCCGGCGTCGTCCAGGCTTGTGCGTGGCGCTCGCAAAAAATGCCAAGAAAACAGTTCACGTGCGTCCGTGCCTCACGAGGAAGCACAAGACAGCTCGCGCTACAGACGCCCAGTTTGCGAAGCCGGTTGCCGCCGGTTCTAGCACATGCTGACGCGTTCCACTTTGGAGGTGTTGGAAAACGAGTGTCCTGGTGACTACATGAGACTACAGGATACAGCGACATCCGGAGCCCCTAAGGTGCTTCGCCCTTAAAACGCCATACTTGCACTGCCTAATGCTGCGGCGCAGATTACATATTTCTATGTTACTCTGTCCTCTTGATCGCCGTCATTACTCGTTCGGATGCATGTGACAAAGCAGACCTACGGGGATTTTTAAAGGTATACACGCCAGGAGGAACCGAAGTAAACGAGTTGGGCTGGTTCACGCGCTGTTTAAGTGCATGGGGTTGCTCCGCGATAAGCGCGATACCATAGCGGCTTGCCATGTAGACTGTCCAAGCATCCAGATGATGGGTGGGAGCTGTGAGGGAGTTTTAGGTGCGGAGTACCTTAGGAGCGCACAATCTCCGTACGCGTCCGTGCGCATAGCATTTTACAATCGCAAAAATTCACTCAGTCACCGGCAGGATTCGAGCCTGTGTCTGAAAGATCAGACAGAGTTAGTGTCGGTCGTCTTACCCATTGGACTACGACCGTGAGCTAGTACCCGAAAGTCAAACGGCGAACTCCCTCGCTTGTAACGGTGCGGAGTACCTTAGGACCTCCCAATGTCCGTCCGCGTCCATCCGCGCGCACACCACCATCAAGCGAAAATCAAGCGAAATTCGATTTGAGCTGTGGGTTGCGGTTGCATTTAGGGAATAATCAAGGTGCAACTCACGGCTCAAATCGAATGACGGTCGGGGCGCAAATTGGATGTCACTCGGGGCGCAACTTCAATGTCGTTTCGAGTCCCCGTACTGCGCACCCTCGCCATCATCCACGGAGGGGAGATGCTGCCATTTTTTTCTATTGTTTTTGAGTGTAATTTTGTGTAGGGGAAGCCGAAATATTAGCCCAGCCGCTACAATGGCTGCACGATGCTGTAAACGTAACTAAACACAGTCTCATTTATATACCATCAAACTTAAAGGGACCCTAAAGTGTGAAAACAAGTTGGTGGTTATCAGTAGATTAGAGTGCACGTGAATACAAACATTCCACTAGGAGCAGCAGCAGTTGCTTATTAACAAATAAAATGCCAAAAGCGTAGAAACAGGTGTTGACACCCCACACACTTTCCCGCACTCAGTCTGTGACATCCCGAACAGCGAACGCATAATGAAACAGCATTGGTGGAGCTTGCCTGTGCGATTTTCCGGAACTAACGCTGAGGCAGCAGGGACGCGTAAACGTAAAATAAATAAAATAATAAGAGACAGAAACATCATCTAACACACATTATAAAATATGAGCCCTGTATTGTTCCAGCTTCAATTTCGTTAAAATGTTTTGCCTCGCATGCAAGGGCAGTCAAAAGATGCACGCATGCGGGTGAAGGCGAGAATATCCCGTACCTACTGACTACTGGCGCATTTATGTAAAACCGCAGTGGCAAAACAGGTACTGTTAGCGCAATCTACTTGAAACAAAACGACCGCCAGCTCATTTGATCAATTACTCGTTCATTTTCAACACCTGCTCTCAGGCAGCAACACATCCTGAGCATTCACCCTGAACATTCACCCTAACGTCCTCGCGTGCAGTTAAAGATTTTCTTTCTCCCAGAATACAGTTTACTTCCGCTAACAAGTGCAGTTCTTCTTTTGCCCACGTTACTTCCGGTGTCCCCCAGGGCAGCGTACTTGGTCCTTTGCTTTTCGTAATCTATATTAATGATCTTTCTTCTTGCTTAATGTCCCAGGTTCGTCTCTTTGCCGATGATGTAGCAATTTACCGTACAATTTCCTCTGATATCGATCGCCAATGCTTACAATCTGACCTTGGTGCAATTAACGTATGGTGCTCCAAATGGCTTATGACGTTTAATACTTCTAAAATAAAGCTAATGACATTTAGCGGCCGAAAGTCTCGAATTGAAAACACTTCATTAATAACAGCATGATTGAATTTACCACTTCCTACAAATACCTGGGCCCTCATTTCCAGTCTGGCCTTACATGGCATCACCATATTAATTTAACCCTGGCTGCTGCTAACCGCACCCTTGGACTACTTAAACGAACCCTCAAGCAAGCTCCTCCACTCGTACGAAAGCAGGCATACATCACAATAATTCGCCCGAAAATTGAATACGCGGCGGCCATTTGAGATCACCATCAGGCATACTTAGCCACTAATTTGGAAGCCCTGCAGAACCGTGCTGCCCATTTTATTTTTTCAGATTATTCCACATTCACCAGCGTTACAACATTGAAGAAACGAGCCGATTTGTAATCCTTGAGCCTTCGTCGCAAACACGCACGCTGTTCACTATTTCATAAAATTTTCCACCACTGCGCACTCCTTGATGATTTTTTTCAGTCCCCTCCGCTAACCTTTCCTCGTCGCGATCACCCTAACAAAGTGAAACGCATTTTGTGTCGGTTATCCACATACGCACAATCCTTCATACCACGCACTATCATTGATTGAAACGATTTGCCCTCACACATAGCCATATAAACTGATGTAGCCAAGTTCAATGAATTAATTTGCACTACAGTGACGTACTGATAAAAGTGTTGTCCTTTCTTTGTTCGCGGTGTATTTTTGATACTTTTGATGCTTTGTACGTTGTTGCTTGCTCTTCACATTTTTATATAAGTTATTTTTTATCAGTTTTTTTTGTTCTTTCACTTTCACATGCAGTGATGGATTGCATTGCTTTGTTGCGTGCTAACGCACGCGCAAAAAAAAAAACTTCTGGTTGTTGTTGATCTCTTTATCTCTTTCCTTTATGTATGCTGCACCTGAATGTACATGTGTTCTGGTTGTTTTTGAAGCGCCCCCCCCCCTTATGCAATACCCTTTAGGGGTATTGTAAATAAAAAAATAAAAATAAATACATAAATAAAAATTCCCGTGAAAGCTTCGCGGTGTCACCAAGCCCCGCCCATAACGCGCCAGGCCTGATGGCCGAATTCGCCTGTACGCCACCACACCAAGATGGCGATAAAAAGACACTTTCTGGTTGGCTGCGGCGAAAGTGAAAGCCAATAAAAACAGCCTTTCCTGGGGATTGCGACGATCAAGTAATATAGGACTCGGTTCGCTCTGGCCGCGTTGTGACGGGCTCAGAAGCGTCACAAAAAATGGAGGAGAAATGGCAGGGTGACTGTAAGTAAGGGTGACTGCCAGCTGTAAGTATTCTCAGAAAACAAGCCCTGTTGGCCGTCGAAGAAAAGCCGAGAGAGCTACGGAACGCGTGGTCTCCCCGCTAAAACTAAAAGTATATCAGTCTTTAAGGAATCTTTGGCACCACAGACTGTGCACCGTGCAAAGCCAGACATATTAGGGTGCATCAGCTTCAAGCTATCGTTTTACGGCGACCGGCACCGTGGTCGCATCGGTCGCATCGACATGACCGTGCGCCGTGCCATACAGTTGCGTACTGAGCGTGCTAAGTTATTCCTGAGAAGCAACGGTCGCGGTCGCGCCAAGCCAAGACACTCTCTTAACAAAGGCAAGTGCCATAGCCACTACGTCGAGCACTGAGCACGCACGTGCGATTCTGACCGGTGCCTTCGGTATTCGAAAGCGTGAAACCGGACTTCTCAGAGCGGATGCGGGAGCCCGGCCGAGAGTTCGCGAATGATAATTCTCCGTTTCCACTGCTCACTGCGCGCACCTGCATCGACGCCCTAGAAGCGCGCACCCGCCTCGGGGCCCTCTCGCAGTCTCCAGTTACGCCTCCTGCCGATCGCTGGCGTTGACCCCGCGTGGTGAACTTTGGGAAGCGTGAGAAGAATCATGTTGGAGCGGAGGTGCACTCGGGCTGCGCGCCTCTTGGACCTTCCTGCGAGATTATTACACAGCGCGCACCGCCGCCCCTGCGCCCATCTGGAACACGACGCTGCGTGCCCGCTTTGGTCTCGATCGGCTCTCGTCTTCGCCGCTCGAGAGGAAGTAGTCTCTTGTCTCCGCGCCGACAGTCACCTTCGCGATCGGCTCGGGAGCCCTTAGCGCTGGTGGGAACGCCGCGACAGGGGATCACGCTTTCGGCCAGATCGGGTGAACAGCGGAAACTCTCAGAGCTGTCTGGGTGCGAGCAGCCAGAAGCGAGAAATAAACAATAAGTGTCGGGAATGCAGACGGGAATCCCAGCTGGCCGCCTTCCGCCTTTGATTGCGGCGTGAAACCTGGGATGCTCCCGATGCCTATCGGCGTCGCCCTCTGGCTGGGGACAATGGGGGAGCGCCAGCGGAGCGGGCCGGCGTGGCGGACGGGAAAAGGGAGCCGGGTTACGCGTGCAGTGGCCGCCGCCTTCCGCGTCCCTCCCCAAGGCGCGCCCCCGGTGTACGGGCCGGCGTATCTAGCTCTCTTCATCGGCCGCCCGCAGCTGCGTAAAGTCTCGAAGGCCTGTTGAAAGCATGAGCGAGGTTGTCCGCGCATGTGGAGTGGCTCCCTGGCACGGGTGTTTGCTCTATCTTTGACCGCGGCGAATAAGCGCAAAAAGGATCTTGACGCTGGCGCACATTTCTTTCCTCCTCCTAATTCCCCCGCCATTTTTCTCCTTCGCGGACACCGGAGCTTTATTTGTGGCCGATGGGCAGGCCCGATAAACGACTCTCGGCATTTGCGGAAAGGAAACGCCGACCCCCTCGACGGCCCTCTCGCCGCAAAGCGCGTCTGCCGAGCAGCGTGGCAGGTATGCAGCGCACCTGCAAACAATTATTGGCGATTTATCTATAATGCTCGCCCCTTGACAGGCGCTTATGTGAACTTAATATTTTTATGGGGGCAGCCTTGAACCCGGCTTCGTGCGTCTGTGCGCGTAATCTCCGAGTGCTCGGCGGGCGCGGCGCACGGCTCGGATGGCCGTCACGGGGGAATCAAAACCAAAACGCAGAAACTGGCTAGCTGGAAGGAGCTGGCAGCCAGATCCTGTGACTCTCGAGTGGCCCCTGTTTTCATTTGCTTCTGACCCTCCCCCTGTTTCGCTTCTCTGCCTGCTCTCAGCGGAGGTGCGGGAGGGGGATTTGCTCTCGCTCTCGGTGTTCTTTGGACCGGAATTTCACGCCAAGGCTTATTCACTTATCACACGCTCGGGGCACTCGTGGTGGTGACTGCGAACTTTCGCCGTGTGTGCACATTTCGTGCCTACGAGTGATCACAAACCTACAGGACGACGCTCTCCGGTGCTGCTGCTTTTCCACTGCAGCATCTAAAGGAATCAAGATCGAGGACTTGAAGATTCTGCCACGTTCACGAGGACAGTTATGGATGCTGTCCGATTTAATCCTTAGTAAAAGCTCGGTGCAACCGCGCGCCCTTCCCTTGGAGATACACGCACAGTGCAGGCTGAATGCTGGAGCTAGCCCGGCAACTGTTACGGTGGTGCGCATGTCTATGAAATTTAGGCTACACGCTTGATGCGTGAGCATCACTTACGCATTACTTGGCTCAGTTGATGACTTGACTTGACTAGAATAAACGTTTATTGAAGTCCATCACCGCGGCCAGAACCTGTCATTGAAATTCCCATTGGCTGCGTGCAACCACAAACCACTCACCACAATTTTCATTGGGAGAGAACGCGGGTACGTGCCGGCCTAACGTCCCAAAATATCGCTGCAAGCCGGAGTGTGACCCGGGCTGGCGTCGCTATTGTGTATGCGACGGCCCGACGCCAACCCTAACGTTACTTTTTGAGGTTTACCGTCGTGAACCGGTACCCGCAGTTAGATGTACAGTGACGCTGCTTCGTACGTAGTGAGGCTCAACTTCACCTACCGTTAATGCTTAATATAGGCCTAACAACATACTCACTCAGGTGGGTTTGCCACTGACGGTGACTGCAGCCATTAGAAGCTCACGGCCCATTCACCGATTCCCATCACCGTTTTGTCCGAAGGAAATACCTGGCATGGCCATGATACCTCTTGCCTGGAGACTTGGTGCTGTTCCACACATCTATAGTATCATCTATGCAGACGACATCATGGTATGGTCTGTTCACCAGGACCTTCACGTCCAAAGTGTCCGCCTGCAGCAAGCTCTTGGCCTCTTGGCCTCACGCTCTCTCCTAACAAAATAGCCATTCTCACCGTGGCCAACGCATGGGGCCGTCGGCGCCTGGCAACCTCCCCTATCCGTCTTCCGGTTCAAGGCACGCCTATACCAACAGCATCTACCCTACGGGTGTTGGACTTTGGTATTAAGGCCACCGGTTCTGAAAAACCTTGGATTCGCTCTGCAAAGCATCAAGCTTCACAATCGCTGTATCTGTTCCGTCGCATGTCTCAAAAAGCCGGTGGTGCGGCCTCCAAGATGGCCCGCATGCTTGTCCGAGCCATTCTTCAGCCTCGCGTAGTTTATCAAGCGCAATTCCACTTTCTTAAAAGTCAGACTGGGCACTACTCGAATCAACAAACAATTCGGCTATGCGAGCTATAACTGGTCTTCCAGCCCTCACCCCCGTCCCTATTCTGCAACAGGAAGCGCAGCTCAACACGTTTGATGAGCTACTGCATCAGCGTCGACAAGCCCGCCTCCAAAAAACAAGCCCTTGACCCTGATTCCGCCGCCCTTGCAGCGTACATGACCGGTTCACCAGCCCCACCACTATCAAACACCAATATACGGCCCCCATGGAAGTTCCACCAATTAACGGATACACGACCGGTTGCCCGTATTCATCCTAGGACAATAGACCCTATGCAAAATACGCCCCACCATCTCACGTCGACTCCGGTAACTAGTACGGTCGTACGGTCGTTTGGTACGGTCGTTTGAAACCGAAATTAATTAGCAAAACATAGAAGGCTCGCATTGATTGCTCTTGGTGATGGACTACAATGCCGGAGCATTGCTTCGTGCCGCAGTGCACGCAATGCGGAAATACCGGTCCAAATGGAGAAAAAGTACGTGAAGTTCCACGCTTTTGAACGAACTTTCTGACGCGAACTATGCCGGCGCGAGCAACCCTTGTGACACGCTGGGTACGGTGCGCTGGGAGCGAATATTTGTCGTTGGTTCGCTAAGCGCGGGATTCGGTAGTCGCTGTCCGGATGAAAAATACAGCTGCGTTGGAGTTCTGTGGTCCAGCCTTTGTATTCTAAATGAAACCTGAGCGTGCGCCACCTATTCAAACGACTGACAGCGGCGCTCGACCGGAAAACAGTACCACACGTTGCCAAAATTAGGCTGTTTCTTTACTCGTCCCTGTGGCTCTGTGCCCGCTTCATTTCATTGTTAATGGTAGCGCTTAGCCCCTACACGAACCTTTATATTACCTAGGGCCTCCGTGCCTAGGGCTGTAAACAAACTTTTCTTTCCGCACTACGCCGTCACGGCGCGGTTGAAAATTTCCTCTGTGGCGGGCTCGCACGGTATGGGAGTGTGTTGTTGGTTTCTTTTACGTTGCATTTAGCCGCGTGTCTTTCCAGAAGTGGCGTACACTGTTTTATGATGATCTAACGGTGGAAAATTCGAGCTTTTGCACTGGGTTCCCGAATTGCCGGGCTGAAAGCTTTGTTGGTGCGTCAAGTTAACTTGGTGCCCATTGTAATTTCAGCCACGATGTATTTACTGTCAAATATTTTGCGACTAAAATACACACTCACTCCTCTAGTTTGTCACATGCTGCATGCATGCCTCCGACGTAATGATAGTGGCCATTGATGTAGGTAGCTGAGACAATTTTCAAGTTTTATTCAAAAAAAAAAAAAGGAAAACGGCCAGAGTTGCATCAGGCTGCCGCGCATCAACTTGAGTGCTTTTGCATTTTTTGTATCCACAGTGAAAATCCCAGTAAATTAAACTACTTCGCTGATTTATAGCGCGTGCAGTATAGCAAACTGTGGATATAAATGGAACAAAGGGAAGCATTCGCGCACCCCTGCATGCCGAGGTCTAGTAAACACGACGTTGCCCAGCCTCTGCGTGCTCGCGAGATGACCACGGCGAAATGTGGCATGAATGCTTGCTGGTAGCTCATAGGTGACCCTTAAGATGCCATGCCAGTCCTTGTTTCTGTCGCTGTGGGGGGTGAGACCAGCACAACTGGGGCAAAAAGCCCATTCCCAAGGCTACCAAGTTTTCTCCCACGCGCCTCCACGGCACTTGTTGCTGCTCGCATTGCTCCTGTACTCGACGTGCATCGAACAGACGCATTGGCAAGGGAAGGGAGGAGCCATCTTCTCGCGGGCTTCTCCAGTCAATGTCTTGGACACTCGCTGGCTTGATGCCCTGCTGTCTCGGACGTCCCCACTGTTGTGGCAGCTCAGTGCACGCAAACTCCGGTGGCGCCTCTTTAAAACCTTGGGCTTGCAAGAGGGCGAGTAGGTGCACAGCAGCCAGGATGTGACTCCATGCTCCACTGCAACCCGCCGGGCACTCGCACGCTGTCTCCACAATCGCCCCACTGTCCGTCTCAAAGGTGAGGCACAGAACATAGGGCCGGCCACTTTTCTTCTGGGAGCGAAAGCAGCTGCTGGGCACATGGATGAGGCCCAACCTGCAAGAACAGAGAGAGTAACAGTAAATATCACTCAGGGAAGAACAGGACTAGTCCGCTACAGTTTATGGTAAAGGGACCGAGCAGAAAACAGTGGCCGCAAGGAACAGACTCAAAATGACCAGATTTTGTGTCTTGCTTAACACTGTTGCAAGGGCAATAATCTACACCTCAAACAGCAATGATGTCAAAATTGTAGGTGAAGTTCGAGCGTGCAAGTATCTCTGCATGCTTTGTTAATGCATTTTCAAGAGAAGGAAGTTTAACATTTAAAAACCTCACTGCGGGTAATGATACCAGTACCCGCATAATCGTGTTCGTCATAACTTAAGCAAGCAATAATATGATTATCTGGAACTCACTTCCAGAACCTTTCGAGATAAACAGGTAAACATTCGGGCTATACCGATGACCCATCGAATTACAAAAAAATCTTCTAGTTCACTGAGTTCGACCTAACGATGTTTTACTGTATTATCTGTTCGTGCACACCAAAAACATGCGCTCTAGAAACAAACACAACCACCCCACCGCAAAAAAGAAAAAAGGAGAAGAAAGACACACAAACAGATTTTTGCGGCAGAACATGCGCAATAAATAATGAAAACACACAAAAAACGAAAATTCAAGGCGTATGTGCGCTTTTGTAGTTGACTTCGCCGCAAAGCGCGATTGCTTTGCGGCAAACGCGCGGGCGGACGACCGTCAAGGAAAACGGCCCGGACCTTTCCGTAAACATCTTCGTCAAAAATCATCCCGTAAATTTGATTTACAGCATTTGAAAATACCTAATCCACCTACTAGCGGTACGGTCTGGCGATTGTCGCTTTCCTCTTTCAGGGTTACTGCAACAGGGTCGCCGCTACGCATTTGCATGGTAAACAACGGTGAACAAAGTGCTATACAAATGCTCATACCGGTTAACTCGCGTCAAGTAAAAAACAGAGAAGGATTTACTTACTGCGAGTCGCACGTGTTTGTCCGCACCGATGAAGGCGAGCAATGTGCCTAGGTGACTAGGCGACATGCCCTGCTCCGCTGCCGCTCGGATGGGTCTTTGGCGCGGCACCCCGAGTGGTATGAGTCTTCAGACACAGTCTGCAGCGCAAACAAGTCCTTCGTTCACAATCCGCGGTCGGGATCCGGAAAACGCCGTCCAGTTTGAGCCACACCGCGTTACCGTCACCTACTCTTCCACAGTAAACAATACGAGACTTCCCGATCGGCGCCCGTACCAATATGGCCGATGGTCTCGTTTACGGGTCTAGGTCTTTTCGGTACAGGGCGGTTCGGTACAGGTCGTATCGGTACGAAAACGAATTTGAGCGAGCGTTGAAGGCAGCAAAATCCGCGCGCGTTGTTAACATGGGAGTTGCAAGCACGTAAATCGAAGGTGTTTATTACAACTGTTGTTGATCGTATTTTTGCGTTATTTTAGGGCAGTTAAATTTATGCGGCCTTGCCAAAAAATGCCTATCTATTTGCGTAACAGTAGACAGAAAAAGTATAGCTCGTTCATTACTTCGTTTCTTTAGCTACAGAATCATCGTGTATTTTCACTCGTTTTTTATGAAAAATCAGCGACAGTAACTATTTTTTCCACGTTCCAGAAACTACAATAACAGCTGCGTAATTAAGCGCCACCGCAGGGGCTAAGGAAGCTGTGTCTTCCTAACGTGGTGACGAAAGTCTTACAATATTTTGGCATTCCATATTTGTGGGCGTTGCTTTCTCCTGATAACGCTATGCACATACCGAGACATTATCAATTCCTTCCCGAAGGCACCTGTTGTACATGCTTCCGTCCCGGCCTTATCGTCGTTAGCAGTTACTATGCTGGGCGTACTGTGTTTGTAATTTAGAAGTTAAAAAGTCTCTGGTATAATATTGAAAGCTATCTGCAATGTTTTCTGCAATCTACGTCGATATATTTTTGCCAGGACTGTTCGTTTGTGATTTTCAACGTTCTGCCAGGAATTATACTTGCCATAATTTGGTGGGGTTTTATTCCTATCAGAGATGTATGGCACCTGCAGCTCCCCACCATCAGTATTTTTAAAGACGATAGTCTTTCTTGGGCTCATTATTCGCGAAAAATTTGGCCTCTCTGTATGTCAGTTTGTCTGCCTGTCTGCATGTCCCTCAATTCAGCCGCCCGGCTAAAGTTATTGCAGAGGTTGAGCGATACGATTATAGGTAGCATTTTATAAACGCGTTGTTGAATTGTCGCAGGTTCATTTTTTTCTCGCTTCGTCCCCAGGGGCGACGCCCGTCTTTTCGTTGCAGGACGCATTGGTTCAAGCTCAGGTATTAGTCTCTGCCACTTTCCCTGACGATCTACTCATATACTCACACCCGAATACTCGAACTGCTAAATATATCGAATTCAAGCAAGTTAAATTATGTATACAAACACCCCATAATTCGTCGCACGTGTTTGTCCTCCCGTGCTTCCTTTGGTCGTTTTTCTTTGCTCATCAAAGCCTGTGTGCATTTAGAAACCCCCGCATAGTGGTTAAAGTGAATACACTATAAGGACTGCCACATTAATTCTCTTCATCCGTGCAGTTTTTTTTTTTATAAAGTGGTGCAACGCAGCTGTTGCGTTAATTTACCTGGCTGGCGTGCAATACTCTGAGGATATAAAGGTTTATTGACGCTTCGGAAGCGATTCCCACTTGAGCCTGCGCGGTTAGTTTATTTCAGTGACGGTATTATTTAGGTTATGTAGAGTATCTGAAATGTGAGTGGGCCGATACTGCTGACCGTCACTCAACATAGACGTGTACTGGTGCATCACGCTCAACGATTTACCCACATTTGAAAGAACTTTACCCGGTGAACGGTTTACTGCGTTAGCTGAGCCAAACTACTGTGCTCGCTACCTGAAATGCTTCTATATATTCAGTTCGGATCAGCGAAGGGGCACGAATCAAGATTTCAGACATCGATAATTTTGCACCTTGCAGCTTAGAAACTTTTGCTTTTTGCCGAAAAAAGGCAAAACTTAGCTATGAACCTTTTTGCAGTACTGGTCCCTCTCGCGGTCGCCACGGCGAACCTAAGCTGGCAGTAAGGCACGCCCCCAAAAATGTTTAGCTTTCGGGGAACCCTTGCAGTAAGCATAATGGCTTTGCAGTCCCTCTCGCACCCACCCGTCACAGGCTCCTTTCCCCGTGCGGTGGCACTCATTTACGCAGCCGTTGTCGTAGGGACTGCACAAAGTTATACAAAAATACTTGATCTCACTCATTCTCGATAAAAAAAAAACAGGTGATAATAAGTCGTCAAAAACAGGTGAAAAATACAACGATACTGTCTCTCATTTGGTCTATAAAATACTGGTGATAATATGTCACTAAAAATAAAATAATGAACAATTGGTTGTGTATAATATTCGATACATAAACAGGCTTTTTTTTCTGGCAAGGCCGTATAACCACCTCCTTGCCTAAAATAACGCAGAATTGGGAACAAGAACATCTGTAATAAATAGGTACGAATTGCGTGCTTGCAAACACCACGTCGACAACGCGCGCAGCCTGAAGCGCTCGCCGGAATTCGTCTTTGTACCGAAACACCCGTGTCCCGAAAGGTCCGTGTCCCGAAACGCCCGTGTCCCGAAACGCCCGTGCACCGAAAAGACCGTACCGAAACGCCCTGTACCGAAACGTCCTGTACCGAAAAGACCGGAGCCGCTCGTTTACATCAGTGTTGCTAGATCACCAAGCAATTTCGCATAAGGTCTATTGGTGCTCCGATTCCGCCTTCTATGGACATTGCTAGCCCTTCTTCTACGCTGATGCTTGTCGACGCTGATGCTTCCGATACCTTACTGCCTACCGCTCTACTCTGCCCGACTGTGGCTCCCGATCCAGGACCTGCACTTACATAACAACGGAGAAGTGGCCATCAACGCAGGCAGAACTCCTTGCAGTGCGGGATGCTCTGCTGCTACACACATCCTTGATAATCAACCACGCTTCACCACAGTGTACAATTTACACTGATTCGTCGGCAGCTGTACGAGAGCTTCGTAAAACTCTCACGTCCAACGAACTTCTGCTAGAAATCCAGGACATAGTGGACACTCATCCATGTCGTGCGCGCGTGTCATGGCGCCAACGTAACAGCCACCCCGCAATGCAGGCTGCAGATGCCGGAACACACCCCGTGCGTGTGCAATATCCAGCTCCTCTTGCACCTTCGTCAAACGGTGTTCGCCTTGCCAGTGAAAAAGAACGTCTACGCCGCACCATGCGCGCTCTCATACCCCCGCGTGGTACGGATCTTCCTGGCGGGTTGTCTCTCCAAGATGAGGTCCTGCTCAGACGTCTTCGCCTGGAAGTCGCCCTCACGCCCGCTGTGACGAGGTCCTGGCCACCTCAATACCATGTCCCGTTCAACTCCACCTGCCCCTTTTGCCCCGCTCCCGTTGAACAGGCTACAGCAGAGCACCTGATGTGGAGTTGCCCTGCTCTGCGAAGCCTACGCGCTGTGCACATCGCACCTGCGGCCCGCGCCCCGGACGTCCACCAGATTTCATGGCGTGGATACAAGGACCACATCATGGCCTCCTGCTCCGATTCCTTCGCGAATCCGGGGTGTACCTGTACATTTAATTCTCCCTTATGCTGAATAGCAAACTTCCGCAATAAAAAAAAATACCTGGCACCGCACCTGTCAACGTACAAATCTACAATTCTCACACACCAATTGAGAGGAATTCACCAGTGACGATGAGAGCGGCTGCCAGACTCCCGTGGCCTATTTCATCAATTCCCATTGGCAGCGACGTAGACACATCCACCGACACATATGATGTCACAACTCAACAAGGGGCGCTCACGCATTCTCATATCATAAGGGAAAACTTAAGTGCCCTCGTAGCGTTTTATTATCAGAAATTAACTTTCATCTATAAACAAAATATAGCTGTCATGGAAAGAGTTAAAGGTACTAGCCCATGGTGCGAGAAATTTGGGCCAGTGTCGTTAAATTACGCATGCGGGTGCACTAAAGAATTATTTGGGGCCTTGAATTCCTTCCTTAATGACAACAAATACTATCCGCCCGTCTCTATAAGCTATTCAGAAATGCCACTCCTAAAATTGTGAGCAATGTCACGCTCCTACTGGGCTTACAGTTAGGAGCAGACCATGGTTCTTGACGATGTCATGAACCAAGCAGTATGATAAAGCGGGTGATGGCGTAGCCTCCCTTGATAGTTGCGCGCGCGGCACTGCCCCGTAGGCCTCACTGGTCGCGTGGAACTCTTAAGGTTGAACTAAGCATTATGTTGGTGCTTGTAGGTGGCGGAGCAACTAGCAGCGCCTCATTTTAAAGCAAAGCTTTCTACCTCTACCAGCCAACGGTTCTTTCGCGGCGTGCGGGACAATAAACTCCCAACGCGGCGGAGGCGGCACCCGGCAGGGGGGGAAGGTTTCCCTAACGGAGCACAATAGATGGCGCGGAGAATTCACCCAGCGATCCCCACGCGGAGGTTCCCCGCGCGGAGGTCGGCGGTACGGCTTTGTCGTCTGCTTTAGCAACGGTTGTTTTGGGCCTGTTTTGGCGCAGCTTCGCGTCCATTGCCCGCTTCCTTCGCACGGCTTGATTAACTTGTTCGACAGCACCTCCTGGGTAACCCGGACCCGACAGAATTAATTAGTTGTACGGCAAAGATACGTTAAGTATTGGTTTGCAATGGGGAACAACCAAAATCTAGTGACTACATACAGACATCTGGCCGCTAAAGAAACGCTACCTTTTGCGCACTGGTTGCCACGAATGGGACTTCGTTTTCTAAATTGGTGAATAACAATTCGGTGGTGTTTTAAGAGGTATTACAAAAGGCGAAAGGAGCAACTGATTCTGATAAAGAGCGTTTATAAAAGTTCCCTCAGCTTTCTCGCTATTCTCAAACTTACTTAACTAGCTGTAGTTTTAATCGGCATAACTGGGAATCACTAAGCTCACATGCCGAATGGTTTCGGTGTCTGCGCTTCTGTCACGCGGTGGTGTAGCCCCGAGTTAGCACATCAGGATGGCTAGGTTCCACTGTCTCACCCTTTGAAAGACGCTCCTCTCCGTTTTATTTCTGCCGACGCACGGCCGGGATACAGCGGCGGCGTCCGCCACTCTAGCCCTGCCGTGGCCGACGCTGCTGCTGCGTTCGGGACGGAGCCCCCGCGAATTCCAGGTAACGGCTGGCAGAATCTCTGGTGTCACTCTTTGTAGATCCACGTGTGTGAATTCAAGTGACGTCGCATGGGCAATTGTTATGGGTGTCGTTTAAAGTTTTGCTTTCCAACTAACTTCACAGCGTGGATTGGAGCCATTTTTTTGTGAAGAGCTTTAACGTGAAGAGCATATATTGGGTAACCCTGAAAGGTATTTCGTTGACGAATTTAAATAATTTATTATTGTGCTATTATTGCAGGATATAATGCTTTGAGGGGGGGGGGGGTCGTATCGTGTGTTCAACGCACTGGTGGTGCTATCGAAGGCACTGGTGACACACAGCTGATTGTCATGATCTTTGAACGGGACCTCTCAGTGGAAACGAAGCATACCTTTAATTTACTTGATCGTTCCAAGATACTGTTTGCGATTGTTCGTCTCGTTCGACAAAGCGAGTAGGTAGGACGACTAGCCGGTAAATTTGAATCCTAAAAAGCAAGGCAGCGCACTGGCAAAAAAGAAAAATATGGAGCTGTGGGGGGCGTGGGAGGGTCCGACAGTGGAGTGTAATATCGGTGTATGTGTACAGGGGGTGGGCGGGTGCCGTGGTTAGGAGCAAAAGAAGCTGGAGCTCGGGTAAGGAGTTCTCGAGAATGTGAATGTACTGTCTCATCCACTAGCGGCAACACACGCTTTCAATATTGGAGTGCATCCTTGTCAACATTTCGTGACTGGCAATATATAGAGCACTTGCACTTGTCATTGATGGGAAAGGGGAAAAAATAGTAAACGATCACGAGGTTCATGGTGCGTGAAAGAGGAAGATTCCAAATGACATTAACCACCCACTAGTGAGCAGCTCTTGGCGGAACCGTTTTGTTGTGAACCATTATTTCCTAATTTCTTTTTTTTTTTTTGGGGGGGGGGGGGGGGGGTTCAGTTTAGGTTGGCGTTCGCGTGTTAGAAAAATAGCGGTTCGGATTCAATTCCGGCAAAAAATTCCGGTTCAGTTCTGGTGTTTGATTTATAAAAGAAAATGCCGTTTATGTTAAAAATTTATTTCGAGGAGATTTTATTTGGGATAATTTTTTTAAAGAACTGTGCCTCTTTCACCCATAGTCCTCGCTGCAGTTTTATTGGAAGTATGCTGCGGCCCAGGGGCGTAGCCAGGGGGGGCACACCGGGGAGGGAAGGGCACACCCCCCCCCCCTCCCCCTTGAAATGTTTCGTGCCGGGCTGGGGTGCAGTTCAAGTAGCCTGACGAACCGCCTAAAGTCGCCTGCAGGCACGGAGCATGCAGTTTTAAGGCTATTCTTGTTCACATAAAGCTGAAAACAAAGGCTACGTCAACGTCTAATCCCTGTGCCCGCTCCAGATGCTGTACATGTCAACATGTACAGCCCGGCTTCATTTCGCGCCGGATACACCGAGCTGCGCCGGGAACCTGCCGTGAGCCGATCGAGGCAGTCCCGCTGTTTTGCCGGCGGAACAGCACGGCCGAGAAATGGTGGAGCAGCAGGAAAAGCCTCATATGGGCATACATGTGGTCTGGACTTTAGCGTGTCATTCCTTGTCTTTACACTGGTACAAAGTAGCTGGTACACATGACAGAGAGTGTCACTGTACTTTGCCCAGTCAACTATCAATCCTTGATATGTTTATTTTCTACCGACATCGCATTTCATTGAATATTGCAGTTCCATAATTTCTGCTCTATGAAAAGCATTGCTCTGCCCATCTTGTATTTCCTGCACATCAACAAAACTGTACAATTCTCTTTATTGCGGAGCTTTGTCTTTTTGGCACTATTCTATTGTTTCCTTGACCTCCCTCTTGGTTAGAATCAGCATTCTGTATTTCCTTAACCGGAATTTTACTGAAGCCATGTCTGCTCGATTGAACAGCTAGAAATAGAATGACATTTAAGAAACGTGCAACAAGTTCAACATTCAACAGCAGTGCAATGAGGTGTTCCGCTAAGCGTAATTTTACTATTCACGTTACTAGCACAAAAATAACAAAAAGGCGATTACTTAATGACGAAGACGCACGTTTGCTAGCTTCACCGCCGTAATATACGAATGTGCCGCAGGTACTGTCCAGTCATCCAGTGCGATTCGAAGGTTATCTCGGGAAAGCTACTCTTTCGAATGAAGCAGACACAACACCAGCTTTAGCAAATTCTTCCATGCCAGTTTCGTTATCGTCGGCGGAGATAAAAGGCAACCAAGTCTGTACTTGATAACAACGAATGTGAAGTTTGAAATCCAGAGGGTGGCAAGTCAGTCGTGCGGGCCATTGTTGTAGCATGGAACAGATAACAAGGGAGAGAAGAGTGCGAAATCGTTATTTTCATGGTTCCGAAACGAAACCGTAGGCCGGTGGCATGCTTGGCCGCTCGATGCTGGCGCGATAACCTTCAAATCATGCTCGACTGCACTTCATAGCTGAATAAAAAAAAAAAAAAAACCCACGAGTCCCTTTCCTAAAGGAAAACCTAAAACACGCGAATCTCGATAGTAAACACCCAGTATTGGCCCCCACTTCCGCCTGACGAACGTTGCTGTTGTTGTAACTGGTGACTTGGCACATACCCACGTGGGGATTGGCCAGGAATCGGGCATGAGAAGGGCTAATGCGCCCGCTTAAAACACCGGAAAATTATAAACCTAGCGAATTATACGCAGAAAGAGAGAAAATAGAATTGGTTGAGAGTTGTAAGTAGACGAACTTCGGAGACTGCGCGCCACTCACGAGCATACTCATGATCATGCTCACGAACGCGTGCCCGCATAACCGCCTGCTCTAGGGACGAACGAATCACCCGTGGCCTACCAATAGACCGGCGAACGGAAATTTAGATCATCATCATCATCTAAGCTCCTTAACGTGGGCTTTACTGTTAGCGTTCAGCATACATAAATTACATGTTGAAGTCAGTTATTTCAAGCTTAGTTTGAAAAGCAACGCGCAAAGCCTCGCCTACATATTTCCCCCTCCCATCTTTTGGTCGACCGTGGGACCCCCCCCCCCCCCCTCCCGGAAAAAATTCCTGGCTACGCCCCTGCTGCGGCCGTATGCGAAACGCAGAAACGGCGCTTGCGAATTCCAAGAATACTGGCATGGGCTGGTACGCTCCGTAACTCCTAACGTCACGCTAAGGGGATTTGCAATGGTGCCAAGCGGAATTTCCGCTGGTGCCGCTGTAAGCTGGGACCCGTTGTAAGGGGCCGGTCCATTGACAGGTAGTTGATGAAAACGGAAACAGCCCTCGAAGGGTGCGGGTTACAAACAAGCGCCCCGTTCTGTGTACATGCTGCAAACTTTCTTGCTTTCTTTTGGGTGGGCGAATCGAGTTAAACCAATGTTCTTGCAGGGTAAAAAAATAAAGTAAGTAGAAAGCGTGGTGAATCAACACTAGGTTGTGACATATTTCAGGGTTTTTAAATGCAGAACATTTCTTTAACTCACGATGTCACCCGTTCTTGGCGTCCGTAGTTGTCCGCATCGCTCGCCTCGACATGCCCGGCTCAGACGTTTCGCTATCGGCGCGATCAACATTCGATAGCGCGCCCAGGCACGTTTCAAGGACACTCTCTCCCCTCTCTCGGACTCAACGTGCGCCGAGGCTGCCAATTTTACTGCTGACGAGCGCTCTCTCGTCAGCAGTTGCCACAAGTGCAACAACATTAACGTAACGCAAACTACTTAACGTCGTGCGCCCCCGGAAATGCTCTGCATTTGATCGTGCCCCTCGCGAGGGGGATGTTTCACTGCGTCGCCATGCGAACAGTTTGCCACGCTTTAGTTTCAGTTCCGTATCTCCCCGCCGCGGCCGTGGAGAGAAGGCGGCCGGCCGCGACTCTCGCCACTGCGGCGCTGCGGTTGCGAGTTGCGCTAGGAAAGCGAGCGTCGTCTGCTAGCGGGGAGCGGAACGCGTTCCGCTCGGCATCTCCGGTCTTCGCCACTTCTGGCTGCGCACTGCAAAATTTCCGTGCCACCATCCCAGTTCAATGCATTTACCGGAATTATACAAGGGTTCGATATAGACAATAATTTGTGCGCAGTTTCATCTCAGTGCTGAAATTCCAAGAGACATAATAGATTGAGATTCTTGGGTTCACAGAAGTATTATGCCATAAAAGCCAAAAATAAAGGCGGGAAGTCAAGGAGATCTATGAACGCCTGATTGCTCCTAATATTGAGTGTGGCCCCTCCGGCCTCTAAAGTAACATGTGAAAATTACCCCCTTGGCAGCACGGTGGGTCCAGGAACTTGTGCAGTAATTTGCTATCAGGTAAAGGGTATAATGTTTTCTCATTCCGTGTGGGAGTGTAAGGGCGTTAAGGAACTACCGGAGGTCCTGGCGCCATCACCGGAGCAGTGGGAGGCCGTGCTGACCAGCGCGGTCCTGAAGAACCAGCGTGGCCTGGTGACCCGGGCTCTTTGTGCTGTGGCAGGCCATGGCATCCAGGGCTAGGGGCGCCAACCATAGGGGACGGTCACCTCAAGATTAACGCAGGAGATCATCCTCCGCTCCTTTACCACTTGTGGCAAATAAACGTTTATGCTACTACTACCACCGACAGTATACGGTAGCTCGAATAGTTGTAGTTATCTCGGCAAGTTTAATTTAGAAAACAATTTACACAAAATTGAGCCCCTCAGAGCTTAGGGTAAAATATGACAGGAGAGCGCTCAAGGAATATCTCATGACAATGAAGCTCCAGTACCGTCACGAAAACTTGAAGATGCTATGTGAAGACCAAGGAACTTTTTAAAGCAAAGCTTTTTCTTCAGAGTACTGAAGAAAGGGAGTCCTCTCCCTGAAACGTCAGTAAACTTTTATTTTTATTTTTAATGTCCTTCTCGGGTGTCTCTGTCTCTACTAACCTTATTTTTTCGCGCTCGTTGTGAGTTTTTTGTTTCCAGACTATATATATATATATATATATATATACACGAGAGGGTAGACACACGTATGAAAACGATGATCGAACTAACGTTTCGACCGGGGTCCGGTCTTTGTCCGGCCTCCGGACTTTGACGAAGACCGGACCCCGGTCGAAACGTTAGTTCGATCATCGTTTTCATACGTGTGTACCCTCTCGTGTATTTTTGAAACCGAATCCCGGAACTTATTCATCGCTATATATATATATATATATATATATATATATATATATATATATATATATATATATATATATATATATATTGTTGTAGTTGTTAAACAGACCTTCATAATTTCGTTAAATACCATTCAAAATATTTGGTGGGCTTCACCGTTATGCACAAGTGCATGGCAGAAAAGACATTTTGAGAAACAATTTAAGCAGTTTTGTGCTGAGTATTTTGAGTATGAAAGACGTGGGGACATTTTTTAAGATCTCATCTGTTCGCATGGAGCGCTATATACCCTTTATTGATTTATAATTGATCGCATCGCCCTTATATAATCAGCCCAACCTGTCTCACCGCCAGTTTTGTAAAAACTCAGCTTTACTGTTGTACAGAAATGCATTGCGAGCGCACTGTGTCACACATGCTTTCTTCCATTCTTTATAACCGATCGTGATGGTACAATCATTTACATTTACACTATTACAACGATTACATGCGTTAACCTGACCAAGTATGCATTTATTTTCCAACTATAAGACGCCACCTGGGATATTCGTGGGGTACTCGCCAAAGAATGCTTAGGAAGGATAGAAAGGAAGTAGAAGGACGCATCGCATAATACTAGCAGCTTGTGCGCATGTGGCGCTTTCTCACAGCAACGAGCCCATTGTTTCCAGATTAAAATTAAAATGAGTAAATAGCGTTTAATTATTAGAGGCCGAAACATTATTTCGACCGCAAGGATGGCAGCTCATAAGAACAAAAAATGGGCCCCATCATTTCGGTCGGATGGTGTGCTTGCTGTTTAAGTGCAGCCAAAATATATCTGCCGCAGAACGTGAGTGCTAGCGTCCCTCCTTACCGCCAGCTTAGACAATATATACGATAGCCAGTGGTAAGAACCACGCTATCACCAGCGTAGCCGACTTCGCGACCATACCTGCCGCCAACTTTACTTGTCACTCTAGTTGGCCATGCAATTGCGCGTGTATTAAACATCGCAGTTAAAAATTGTTAGCGAACCATGAAACTACTCCTAAGGTAAAAAAAACCTGACTAAAAGTACGGCTTCCTTTATTAGTGGGAGCAACACATGGTTGATTGATTGTAAGGTTTGACGCGCCGACGCAACGCAGGCGATAAGGCGCGCCGTAGTTGAGGGCTCCGGATTAATTTTGACCACCTGGGGATCTTTAACGTGCGCCGAAATCTAGTACACACGGGCGTTTTTGCTTTTCGCCTCCATCAGAAAAGCGGATGCCGCGACTGGGAATCGAACCCGTGACCTCGCGCTCAGCAGCGCAACGCCTTAGCCACTGAGCCACCGCGGCGGGTGGTTGAAGCAAGCGGAATCGCCGATGTACGTGGGTATAATTTCTTCTAGGTCACTTTCTGGTTCACTTCCAGGTCGCTTTCTGGGCGTTGTCTGGACCCCACTTATGATGAAAAATCTGAGTAACAAGGACATTTGTAATTCTGTCGTCTGCCGTTCTTTCTTACCAAGAAAAAAATTTTTTTTTGTCCTTGCTCCAGACTTTGTGTGGGTGTGGGAGTGTGTGTTAACTTGTAAATATGCCCCTCTCTACCCTGTGTTCTGTAAATATGCCACCTCTATCATCTGTCTCTCCTCTCTATGAATCTGTCATCCTCTGCCCCAACCCCCACACCAGCAGGCGTTCCGGTGTCCACCCCTAGGTGCGACAATTTACGCCTGCTGGTGGTCTTTCCTTTCCTTTTTCTTGACAATAAATTCATTCATTCATTCGATCCAAGAGGGGAAAGGACTTTAGTCAGCGTGAACAAGTGACTCGTTGTGGCTCTTTAAAAAAAAAATGGGTACAAGGGATCTCGTTGAGTAGTAGTAGTAGTAGTAGAAAACATTTATTGAGCTCAAATAAAATGACGGCGTCTTCTCAGACGTCGGACGGGGTGGTTCCCTGGTTTCGGGACCCATATACGGCCAGCAGCTCCTGGCCCCTGGTCGCCAGCGCGAGCTGGATCGGCAGGGCGGGGCTGGACCGTAAGGTCTCCCATCGCTCATGGGGTGGGGTAGTGGAGGGTGGAGGGGGGGTGGGGGGGATAGGGGACTTGAGTGAATTGCACTCCGTCAGGATGTGTGCGAGAGTGCCTATGCTATTTCTGCAAAATGGACAAGTGTCCTCTTCGGTTTCTGGGTAGAATTTTTTCATCAGGACTGGGTGTGTAAGTGAACCCGCCTGAATGCGCCTGATGATTGTTTGTTGTTCCCTGCTCAGAGTGCGGTGCGGCTCGGGGAAGGTGCGCCGATCCTCCCTATACTCGGAGGTAATCTCTCTGTACGTGAGCACCGGGTTGGTGGTGTCGGTGTCCTGCCCTGCCCGGAGGGTCATCGCTCGGGCATGATAGTCGGCTATGACGTTGCCGGCTACCTGTGTGTGGGCAGGCACCCATACGAGCTCTACGGCTCGCTCCGGCGCCCTGTTCTTCGTTAATATCGCGGCTGCCTCTGAGGAGATCACCCCTTTCCTGTAGCCGCCGTATGCTCTTTTGGAGTCGGTGACCACCACCCTGGCACCCGGTTGGACGAGCGCCAGGGCTATGGCCACTTCCTCTGCTGTCGCTGACTCTCTGGTGTTGACTGCAGCGCTGTTTATCAACCGTTCCCCGTCGGTTACCACCGCTGCTGCTTTGCTGCTGCCCTTGACGAGGGACGCATCCACGTATAGGACTCCCTCAATCCGCTGCATTTTGGAATTAACCGCCTGAGCTCTGGCTTCTCTCCTGCCATCATTTTTCCCCGGCGTCATGTTCCGCGGTAAGGGCTTGGTGGTGATTGTCGTCATCCATTCAGTTGGGATGGACCTCTTGATTGTTGCTCTTTCCTTGCGCCACCCTATCTTATCCAGCACCGCGCGGCCATGATTTGTCTGGCTCAGGCGGAGTCGCTGGTTAGACAGGTGGGCTTCTATGAGTTCGTCGAGTGTGTTGTGAGCCCCCATGGCTTGAAGGCGCTGGGTCGACGAATAGATGGGTAGGCCGAGGGCTTGTTTGGTGGCCTTTCTGATGATGGTATCGAGTGTGTTTTTTTGCGTCTTGTTGAGATTAAGATACGGGGCCGAATATGTTATCCTGGATGTAATGAATGCCTGCACGAGTCTGAGGGCGTCGTCTTCCTTCAGTCCTCTGTTTCGAGTTGAAACCCTTCTCAGCATGGCTAGGATCTTCTCCGCGCTGGTCTTGATCTTGTCGACGGCGGCGTGTGCTTTGCCATTGTCTTGTATTAGGAGACCGAGGATTCTACATGTGTCTGTCGGCTTGACTTTGGTGCCGTCAATTTGGATGTGGATGTCTGGTGGGGGCTGCTTGCGGGGCTTCCCTGGTTGTATTACGAGGAGTTCCGACTTCTGTGGCGCGCAATTGAGTCCACAGGTCTTAACGTACTCGTGCACTGTGAGTGCTGCCGCCTGAAGTGTCTCCTCCATCCAGCCGTCGGAACCCGCTCGCTCCGTCCATATAGTAATATCGTCCGCGTAGAACGCGTGTCCGATTCCCTCGATTTGGTCTAGCAGACGTGGCAGTGGCAGTAAGGCCAGATTGAACAGGAGTGGTGATAACACTGCTCCCTGTGGGGTTCCCCGCTCCCCCAATTCAATGGGCTCCGACCGCTCTTCACCCACTGAGATTCGTGCCTTACGGGAGGACAGAAAGTCTTTCACATATCCAAAAGTACGCTGCCCGCACATCGTCTCATTGAGGTTAGTGAGTATACTAGCATGAGTGACATTGTCGAATGCCCCTTTGAGGTCTAGGGCGAGGATTGCCCTGGGGCTGTTTCGCGTAGCTCTTTTGATCACCAGCTCTTGAAGTTGTAGCATGACGTCCTGTGTTGATAGATGCTTGCGGAACCCGAACATCGTCTTCGGAAGTTGGTCGGTGATCTCAAGGTGTTCCTGAAGGCGATGTAGAACCATACGCTCCATCACCTTGCCAACACAGGAGGTCAGCGATATTGGCCTCATGTTTTCGATCGCGGGGGCCTTGCCCGGTTTGGGAATGAATCGCACCTCAGCCTCTTTCCACTCCGGCGGGAGGTGTGAGGTTTCCCAAGCCTTATTTATGTGTTCGAGCAGGGATTGTGCCGTCCTACCACTCATGTTGGCGAGAAACCTGTAGGTGATGGCGTCTCCCCCCGGAGCGCTTTTCATGTTGCTCTTGTCAATTGCTGTCCACAACTCGGAGATCGTGAACGGCCTGTCGAGGTCTTCATTGCTGGGTCCTGTGTATTCTCGCGGGGTCGGGTGTTGCCCTCGCTCCGTTTGAAGATAGTGGTCTTCTAGGGCCGTCATAAGCCGGTCGCCGTCTCCGTCGTACGTGTTTAAAACCTTCGTCAGCAACCGGTTGTTTGCTGTCTTGCTGCCTGCGGGGTCTATGAGATGCCTCAGCAGTTTCCATGTCTTGCTCACGGACAACTGCCCCTGAAGGCCGTCGCATACCTGCAGCCAGTTCTCTTTGCTGAGCTTAGCCACGTACTCCGAAATTTCGTTGTTAAGCTCGGCTATGCGACGCGCGAGCTTCCTGTTGCGCCTTTGCCTCTTCCAGCGCTTTGTGAGCGAATGCCGGGCCGCCCACATGTGAGCGAGCCTGCTGTCGACGAAAGGTACCTTCGTTGTAGTTGCAATTTTTTTGGTGAATTTGTCGAGGATCTTCTTCTGCTTATCGGCCCATGTCTTGTACGAGGTATCTTGAGGCTCCCCTTCGTCCGCGCCCTCGCCGTCTTGTTGTGTGTATGCACGCATCTTATCCCAGTCCGTCATGCGAGCTGTTCCCAGCTTGGCCCGGAAGTCTGGGCCCCGTATGGTGAGTGTGATGATGGTGTGGTCAGAGCCCAAATACTCGTCCTCACACTTCCACGAGATATCCAGCGTTCCGCTGAGCCATGACAGATCTGGTGTTGTATCTCTGGAGACGCTGTTGCCTCTTCTCGTGGGTACTCCGGGATCGTTGAGTAGAGAAACGTCCAGGTCTTCCATAGTCTTGATCAAAGCCTTTCCCCTTTTGGATTGAAATTTGTATCCCCATAGGGTGTGTGGCGCGTTGAAATCGCCCAAAATCAAGAGTGGCCTGTTCCCGGCCAATTTCTTCGCGTCCATCACAACTCGATCGAATTCATATTGTCTTTGCGATGGTCTGCAGTACACGCTCATGACGAAAATATTACTTTTGTTGCCAATTTTCTTTGCGTGTATTTCTACCAGCGTGTGCTCACACCCTGCCTGTGCAGTAAGGTGTTGAGTAGCTGCTATGCGATTCTCCACTAGGATCGCCGTACCCATTTTGGTTGGGTCGGTGTACGCAACGTATCCCGGAACTTTTGGGACTCCCCTTGTCTCTTGTAACGCAAGAATGGCCGGCCTCGTTTCAACCTGATTCATGTAAAGTGCCAATTCCGTGTCTTTAAATCTAATTCCTCTGCAGTTCCATTGAAAAATGGTCGTGGGCTCTTTGCGGCCCATTTTCTTAGTCCTGTTGTTACTTGGGGCCATTGTCCTCGTTGGCGGATGTCTCTAGCCGTCCCCTTCTCTTTGAGATGGCCTCCTTGATCCTACTCGTTCGTTCCTTCTTTAACAATGTGGATTTCATCCTGACCTCGATGGCCGCCACTCGTGCCGCATACTTCACGTGTTTGGTCTCGAGCGTGTTAACTCGATCTTCCACGCGTTTCAGCGCCGCTAGAATGATCGTTTCGCCATACGATAGTTCCTTCTGTTCCTCAACAGGTGGCTGCGTAGACGGTTCGCTAGTCTGTGCCTCTTCAGCCTCCATGGCTTCCTGCTTCTGCGGTGCCTGTGTTTGGCTAGGAGTCGGAGGGGGTGACCTCCTACGGGGCATTTTCCGCGGGGCATCCGCAGCTCCGTTTATTTCTGCCTGGTCCTTTACCGTCCCCTGGTCTGCCTTAGCAACTAATTGATCTATTTTCCTCATGAGCCCCTTTATTTGAGCGTTCTGTTCTAATATCTGAGCGTTCTGCTTTGCAATGATCTTTTTAAGCTCCGCAATTTCTGCACTTTCCTTAGTTGTAGTCTGAGAGGAGGGGGAGGAAGGGTTGAGGGGGGGGAACTCCGAATCGAGCGATTTGGGAGACCCACTGGCCCAGCCCACCTTTTTGGTTGCTGATCCATGTTCTCCAGGCCGTCCCCATGACCTCGAACGCTGTCCCCGTGCCGACGCCTCGCCGTCCTTGAGCTCGCTCCGCCGCCTCGAACTGCTCCGCCCGGCGGACGCCCCTCTCCCCACCGTCTCCCAGCGGCGGTTGGCGCTCTGCGCCATCTTTGAGCAGGAGCGCCCCTGCTGGCCGCTGCCGCCGCCACGCACCCGTGATTGCGATCGGGAGCGGCTGCGCCGGCGACCGTCGGCGCTCCTTGTTGGCGCCCTTGATCTCGAACCGTCGCTTCGTTGGGGTCCGCCTGCAGGACCTCTACGCTCGCGGCTTCGTCCTCGCTCTTGTCGTCTCTGGTGCTTTCTTTCCCACCGGCGTTGCCGGACGACGAAAGGAGTCTTGAAACGCGCTTTGCACGTTCTGTCCGCCGTGATGTGGTTGCCGCCGCAAAGGCCGCACTTGGGCTCACACGCGTGATCGTCGGTGGGCTTGGCGGTTCCGCACCCTCGACAGATTGTGTTGCTAGGGTCTGGGCACACGTCCATTCTATGCCCCAACCGGCCGCAGGCTTGACATGCTTCAATCTGCTTTCTATATAATGTGCACTCCGTGAGGAGGTTGCCGTACCTGACATATCTTGGGACTTTCTTTCCGGCAAACGCGATGACCACCGACCGAGATCGCCCGATGCGATTTGCTTGTAATGCCGTGGGGTTATAGTCCTGCACGACTTGCTGTTGGATGTCCATGGCCGTGTCCTCGAGAGGAATGCCCCGAATCACGCCTTTAACGGTTCCATACGGTGCGGCCTCGTATGTACTGACCTCATATGCAGTTCCCCTGACGTCGATGCGCTCGACCGCCGCATAACGGTCAGCGTTCTCCCGCCGGGGGGTGCTTATTACGAGAATGTTCTGGTGCCCGTTGGGGCAGACGACGTCCTCTCTTGCTTCTTTTGCTGCGACCTGCGCTGCCGCCGCCAGCGCTCGACTTAATTCTACTTTAGTCACTTCACTAACGCAGAGCCCGCCACGTGGTCGGACGACGATCTTCATGTCGCCTCGCGGGAGCTCCGGCATCCGTGACTTCTTCAGTAGCCTTCCCTTGTGAATAGGCGGGCGCTTTGTACGCTCCGATCCGTCCACGCCCGTCCTTGAGCTGCAGCTGGTGTCTCCGATGACGTCAGGCGCGGCCTTAGCCGCCTCGCCTCCGGTGCTGTGCGGCGCCACCGATTTCTTCAACTTTTCCCCGGCCGTCTTCCAGCCGTTGGCTCGCGTGCATAAAGCCGGGTCAACTTCCTCCCCGTCGACTTCTATGTGCATGGCCGAAGCCATCTCTTCCGACAGCCGAGTAGCTCCCGCTGTCGCTATAAGTGTCCGCCCGAGACCCGCCTCGACCCCGGCGTGGCCGAATTCGAGGTTAGGGTTAGCGCGGCGGCGGCAGCCGATTTCACTCAAAGTCCTCTAAAATGCAAATCCGAGATCTCCCACCTGTGAAATTGGTGTCCACATGGTCGGGAAGACTTCACGGAGGTTTTGGTGAAAGAATCCGGTCAATTAGGATGAAATATTCGCCGTGTTCGCGGTCGAAAGACGGAGCGAGGTAAACATGGATCTGTACTCCGTCTTCTTCTTCTTCTTACCCCCCGATCTCGTTGACTTGACGGCCAACGACGGTGGTTGGTCTGAAAACCTTGAGTGGGGGGGGCGTTTATAACGCACAGTGGTACCGTTTCAGCTAAGTTGTTATCGTGGGTCTCGCAAAGTTCAGCATGTTGCATACGTTCGCTTGAAACCGGAACGCCTGTTTTGAGCTTTAGGCGCCCCCTAATGCGGTTGCCAAAGCGCCGGCAAAAACGCTTCCAGACGTCTGTGTTTAGCCGCGGAAGAGGCAATTAACGTGACAAGCCAATTGATAACGGTCCCTTGTTTGTTGCCTTTTTGCCAGAATAAGCAGGCCCGCTCCCACTTTCCCAAAATAAATAACCTCTAGCGGGCGAAGCCCTCTCTGCTTGTTTTTCGTGTTTGCAATCACCAGATCTTGGCCAAAACGCGCTCCCAGTTTTACTTTTCGTTGTGGATATTGCACGGCGTGTGTAGAACAATGAACGCATGCGCGCTTCGATTGCGCATCTTTAAAAAGTTCCAGTTAGGCTTTATACTCCTGGCATACAAAATGTGCGGTAGATGGAGAGCTACAGATGAACTTGGTTCTCAAAAATGAATTTACTGTCGAGGCGTGGAATCGCACACGAGAGTGTCCTTGTGTTTTGTTTCCGCAGCCTTCGGGTGTAGGAATCATACCCACAACCTCGCGCGCCGAAATCGTCTCCATGGCGTTTGTTGCACATTACGGCCGTATCTGGAAGGTTCGTGGGCATTAATTTAGACCTTACATGCGAAATATCATTATTGAAAAATGATAAATTGTATGATAATTACCTCGCAGTAAACATGATTATGACATGTACATTGAAATTTCTTGCTCACAGTGATGAAATTACATTAAAATTGTTTTTCATAGCTACATTTCCAAAAAACGTGGTTGCAATTGACGTGCGTTTTGTATCATAAGTGTTGTCACCAAAGGGGAATTTCCAGCAATTGTTAGTGCGAGAGAGGTTTTTGGTGTTGTCCGAAAAAGTACCAGCGTATAACCACCTGGGTTTCTTCAAAGCGAAATACTATTTACGCTCGTATACACAGGCGCTTTTATCTTTCACCGCACCATAACTTCTTCCCCTGTGATGTACGATCGAGCCACCTATTTCTGGATGCTTATAAAACTTGATAAATCGTTATATCAACAAGGCATTGCTCAACATGGACCGGTTTGTACTTTGCACACACACACACACACACACACACACACACACAAACACACACTCATATATATATATATATATATATATATATATATATACATATATAGCGAATCAGAAAATGGAAAATGAGGGGCTCGGTGAAATAAGACAGAAAATATGGGTTGGCAGTCAAGAAAACCTTGGAAAGCAAAGGGGCGGTTGTGGTAGGTCATAGAAACAGATGAAGAATTTTTTTAGTCGGAAGGAAAGTGGTGAAAAAATGCCCGCCGGGTGGGATCCGAACCCACGACCTCCAGAATACTGGTCTGGTGCGATGACCACTCCGGTATTATGGAGGTCGTGGGTTCGGATCCCACCCGGCGGGCATTTTTTCACCACTTTCTTTCTGACTCAAAAAATTCTTCATCTGTTTCTATGACCTACCACAACCTCGCCTTTGCTTTCCGAGGTTTCCTTGACTGCCAACCCATATTTTCTCTCTCTCTCTCTCTCTCTCTCTCTCTCTACATATATATATATATATATATAATATATATATATATATATATATATATACAGAGAGATAGGTCGGCAGTCTACAACGCCAAAGGAGGCATAGGGGTGTGGTTAAGCTCTTTTTTTTCTTTCTGTATCTGTACCTTTCTTTCTGTATTTCCCCAACGCGCCCCTCATTTCCTTACTATATATATATATATATATATATATATATATATATATATATATATATATATATATATATATATATATATATATATATATATATATATATATATATATATATATATATATATATATATATATATATATATATATATATATATATATATATTGATTGATTGATTGATTGTGGGGGTTTAACGCGCCGACGCAACGCAGGCGATGAGGCGCGCCGTAGTGGAGGGCTCCGGATTAATTTTGACCACCTGGGGGTCTTTAACGTGCGCTGAAATCTCGTACACACGGGCGTTTTTGCTTTTCGCCTCCATCAGAAAAGCGGCCGCCGCGGCCGGGAATATATATATATATATAATCCAGGGAGTAGTAGAACTTTGAAGATGGTAGAGAACACAAGAGAAGAAAAACTTCGAATAAGGTAAAAGCACGAATGTGGCCTACGTTTCAGCAAAGAGAACTTGCTTTCCCAAGTTCTCTTTGCTGAAACGTAGGCCACAATCGTGCGTTTACCTCGTTGGAAGTTTTTCTTCTCTTATATATATATATATATATATATATATATATATATATATATATATATATATATATATATATATATATATATATATATATATATCACGGAGAACATTTTTGTGTGGATGCCACACCTTATTTATTTGGCTATATTGTACGGAATAAATACAAATTTATAGAAACCGGTTTCTGTCAATTTCCTGCTTCCGGTTTCTGTAAATTTTTATTTGTTCCATACAGACATAGCCAAATAATTTAGGTGTGGCATCCACACAAAAATTTTCTTCCCTTATTATTATTATTATTATTATTATTATTATTATTATTATTATTCAAAGCGATTGGCAACATCTCAGACTGTGCACAACATCAATGTGATATCGCCGCGATTTCGGACTGGTGCAACAGAAATAAGTTGATACTTAACAGTGCAAAAACCAAAGTGGTGTTGTATACCCGTAAAACAGATGATATCAATTTCACCTATTATGTAATTGAAGAAGATCTGAATCGGGTATGTCAAATCAGAGACTTGGGAGTTTTGTTTGACTCTAAGCTCACATTTACAGCCCATACTAATGAGATTACCCGTCGTGCTTCGCGGACACTAGGTGCAACATGTCGTGTCTCCAGAGAATTCAACTATCCAGACACATTTCTTCAGCTCTATACCTCTATGTGTCGCCCTCTATTGGAATACGCATCCGTGGTCTGGAATGCAACGTGTCGGTCCAACGCGGCGGCCATTGAGAGGGTGCAAACTAAATTTCTTGCAATACTAAAACATAGGTACGCTACTGCGAAAGCTAAAGATTATCCTGGTGTTGATGCCGCCAGCTTGCTTGTAATGGACCCATTACACTGCCGGAGGACCAATGCTGACCTTTTATTCTTGTACAAACTGGTCCACAGCCTCATTGATTGTACAGAGTTGTTGGGTGCCATAAACTTGAGAACCCCGACAGGCAACACCAGGGCAATTAGACCGTTTCATGTCCCCGCCTGTGTCAAGAGTCCCGTGGGACGCATTCAGCACCTATACAATATGCACGCAGAAAGTTTGGACATATTCCATTGTCCCTTTCCAGCTTTTTGTAAGGAACTGCGTATAGCTTGCCAAACCAGGAGTAGTTTGCTGGCCCTAGTATGTAACTTCCATTCACACACGTTATGCTGCCGGGGTTAGGTTTATCTATGTATGCTAATTGTTTCGATGATTCACTTGTGTATGTAAGTTTTATGCCTTCTTTGTGGCATGATTTTCAGCTAATATCTTTTTCCGGTTTACATGTTTCAGTGTACAGAGTTTTAATCATGTCTTGTTGTCTTACACTTGCCTTGTTTGCATATGTGCGCGGGTCATGTGCGTGTGTCGGCGTGTGTCTATCTCAAAGTGTCTCATTCTCGTTCAGACTAAACAATACTATTTTCTATATTTTTCTGAGATATGCACTTTTCTTTCCGCACGAGCACATCGTTCCTGGACACACTATTAAACAATTAATTGGTTTATTCATTCGTCATTTTTATTATCTCTGCGATTTGTTGGTCTGATCATTTGTGTCTATATTCCTGCCATTGTTTTTTCGCTATTTTTCTGTCATCCGTGTTGCTATGTTTGTTGTGTGTCTCGACAAGATGGAACATCGCAAAGGCATCGCTCGTTTTACGGTAATACTTTATTGCAGTGTAACTTTTCAAAAATCAAAGCTATCGTTTTATATGTACACTATGTCTCTATCATATGCACTGTGTATTTTGTTGTATATTTCCTTTTCTCAAGTGCCTTGAACGTTTCGCTGGCCGAGTGCCATAGCTTGCAACACTGTTTTTTTTGCTTCTTTTTCTGAATTTCTCTAAGTATTTTTACAATATTTTTTCTTTATTTTTGCTTTATTTTTTAATTTTGTGTGTTGTGCCGTTCTGTTCTACGTTTCTTTTATTAATGTTTTGTATATGGTGTGTCAGCACCAAGACCTTAGGGTTGTTCCTGGGCACCGAAAATAAAGGTTGATTGATTGATTGATTGATTGATTGATTGATTGATTGATTGATTGATTGATTGATTGATTGATTGATTGATTGATTGATTGATTGATTGATTGATTGCAACTGCGACGCCTCCACTGTCTGCCTTGCTGCCCACCGCTTCAGTGAACGTAACATCTCCCAGTAGTGGACTCCGGGCGGCGAAGAGCAAGGAACCAGCCTCACTTGGATCATCCGACTCGACGGGCTTGGTTGTTGTAAATCCACCGAAGCGCCCCAAGCTCGTTTTCGTGTCGAAACTAAGTCCAAGTACGACGGCGGGGCAGCTCCAAGCCCACCTGTCTTCAGTGAACGTTGCACCGCTATTCTGCCACCGACTTAAGACCAAGTATGAAACGTATGCATCGTTCTGTGTCGGTGTCGACGACAGGTACTTACAGTGTTTATGTGACCCCTGTACCTGGCCCTCGGACTGTTTGTTCAAGACCTTTCGAGGTAGACTTCATTCTGACATGATTCTTTCCCCCAACACCAACTGCGTTCCACTCGATGAGAAAAAGCAACGCTAGCTTCGAAATAGTGTATCAAAATGCCCGCGTGCTTCGTACTAAATCTTCTGAGTTTTTCGCGAATGTTCTGTCCTCTATATACGTAATTACTGTTATCACAGAAACTTGGCTTTCAATCGACATTTCCTCCGCTCAGTATTTTCCTCGTAATTATCAAGTTTATCGTGCTGACAGAAAGTCGGCTGGTTCTAAGAAAAAAAGGCGGAGGTGTTCTTGTAGTGGTAGAGAGATTGCCGCAATGCGTTCGACGTCCGAAGCTTGAAACACAAGGGGAATGTGTCTGGCTTGATGTGCGCCTCCTGAAAGGCAAGAAGGTCCTTATTGGGGTGTTTTATGTACCCCCTGATACTACCCCTTCGGTGTTCAATAGTGTCCTTTCTTCTATCGAGCAAGCATCTACACTTAACAGCAATCACAAGCTACTTGTCTTGGGCGACTTCAACTCACCAGGCGTTGAATGGGATAACCATACCTTTTCTCACTACAATGATAACAATGAGCAAAAGTGCAGCATGATTCTTCATTTCTCAGCATTTATTTCTTTACACCAGTTAAATCGTACCAAGAACTGCAGTAGTAGCATTTTAGACCTTTGTTACACGGATATTTCAAATGCGCAGGTTTTTCATTCGGACATTGCTGTTGTCCGCCCTGATAAATTTCACCCTCCACTTCTTATTTCTGCATCTTTATCCGTACAGCGTGACATAGCTCCATCCTCATACTCTACACCTCGCCGTTATTGCTTTAGGCGGGGTGACTATGCAGGTTTATACCAACATCTTTCCTTTGCCGATTGGTCCACTGTCTTGATCCACTCTGATGTTGACGCGCAAGTCGACTGCTTCATTGAAATTGTAGAGAATGGTATGGACCGGTTTATCCCAAAGAGCAAAAACTCGCAGAAATTTTGTTTCTGGTTCTCTAATGAACTCCGAGCTGCCCTTAAGCTGAAATATCGCGCACATAGAAAGACGCGTGACTCTGGCCTAGATAAGTTGCAGGCTGAGTTTCGAATTCACCGTGCAACGTGTAAAAAGCTCTATAAAAAGACTATAGTTCCTACCTTGAGTCCGTGGAGATTAGTGCAACGCGTGACCCTTCAAAATTCTGGCAGTTCATTCGTTCCCACTCAAATAACGCAGATGATCGCATTCGTTTAGTTGATTCTTCCGGGGTTGAGGTAACTGATGCAGCCAATTCCTTCGCGCGTCACTTTGGTAGCACTTTCGCACCTCCCAGAGACAATGAGACACCTCGATTTATCAACAGCGTGCGTGGGGAAAGTTCAGTTGATGAGAAGCTTGTATTCGAAAGCCTCAAGCACATGCAACCTTCTTTGTCGTCTGGCCCAGATGGAATTCCTGCGGCCATAGTTAAAGCTTTTAAAGATATTCTAGTTCCTGTTCTAACATCTATATTTAATAACTGCTTAACTACTAACACATTTCCAGCTACATGGAAAATTTCTAGAATTTATCCTACCTTTCAGTCAGGCAACAGCACAGATCCAACGAACTACCGGCCGGTTTCAATCCTCTGTGCCGCGTCCAAACTTTTTGAGTCCTCGTTACACAGTATTGTCTTCGTGCGTAACGTTGTTACCCGATCAACATGGCTTTATAACTGGGCGGTCAACGACAACTAACCTTACCTGCTTTATGAAGCATGCATTCAAAGCAGTCACACACCGAGGCCAGATTGACGCTGTTTACTGTGATCTAAGTAAGCTTTTGACCTTGTTACTCATCCACTGTTGCTGAAAAAACTGTTGCTCTGTGGCGTCGGTGCTCCGCTAGTTGCCTTACTAGGCAGCTATCTTCTTAACAGACGCTGTTATGTCAGTGTAAATGGCCAAAGATCTGTCGACTACATTCCTACCAGTGGCGTACCTCAGGAGTCCGTGTTGGGCCCTCTTCTGTTCTCTCTTTTCATTAACGACGTATCTACCTCTATTAAGAGCTCGTTTTTTTCTTTTGTATGCTAACGATATAAAGGTTTACAAAATAATTAATTGCCCAGAGGACTGCCTCGGCCTTCAACATGACATCTTATCTTTCGCGCGCTGGTGTGCTGAGCAGGGAATTATTCTTAACTCTAATGAAACCAAAGTTATCACCTACAACCGGAAAACACATCCTTTCCGATTCTCTTACACGCTTAATAATGCTCGTCTGTCACAAGTTTCCGAGGTTAGAGACATTGGAGTGCTGTTCGACAGTTCCCTCAGTTTCACTCCCCATATACGACAGATGGACAGGCGGGCCCTCCGCTCTCTGGGTGCAATGTGCAGGTTTACAAGAGATTTCACTTCTGTTCCTTTTTTAAAGCTTTACTCATCAGTTTGCCTCCCCCAATTAGTATACTCACCTGTCATTTGGAATGGAACCTGCCAGTCCAACCACCAGTATCTTGAACGGGTGCAGAAAAAAATTCCTGTCAATATATAAACACCGGCTAGGACGCAGTTCTGTTTTGTCCTCTAGTCAACATCAGCCACCTAAGCTTATTCCCTTGATTTCTAGGCGCGATCGAGCTGATCTTCTTTTTCTACACAAGCTACTACACGGACCCGCCGCGGTGGCTCAGTGGCTAAGGCGTTGCGCTGCTGAGCACGAGGTCGCGGGTTCGATTCCCGGCCGCGGCAGCCGCTTTTCTGATGGAGGCGAAAAACAAAAACGCCCGTGTGTACGAGATTTCGGCGCACGTTAAAGATCCCCAGGTGGTCAAAATTAATCCGGAGCCCTCCACTACGGCGCGCCTCATCGCCTGCGTTGCGTCGGCGCGTTAAACCCTACAATCAATCAAATCAATCAAGCGGAGTCATTTCCTGCCCAGAACTTCTGTCCCAGCTGATGCTCCGAGTTTCCCAGAAGTGCACGCGATCGCGCTATCCATTGCATACTGGTACAACTAGTAGTCGTCACTTGCCTATCCTCCAACTGCAAAGCCTTTACAACTTTCTTGGTGACAAATTGGATGTTTTTAATGGTTCCCTGGGCCAGTTTCGTGCAGGGCTGAGTAGTGCTGTTTGTAGTTAACGGTATACGTCTTACTCCGTTCACATAATCTTGCTATGCCACCTTGCTTTGTTTGCTCATTACTGCATTTTATTCAACTTCTCGTTTGTATAGCTTTTACCCTTACCTCACTATTTTCTAATTGTCTGTGTGTTCACTTAACTAGTACATTATTTGTGGCTAACTCTTGCGTCCATAGAGTGTGATATTATTGTTATTAGCGTTCTTTGTGCTTGTATTAGTGTAGCGTACTTTTAGTGATCAGTGTTGTATGTATCATGTCATTTTGTTTGTTTTTATGTTTGTTAGTGTACCAGCACTACGACATCACCATCGTTCCTGGGCACTGAAAATAAATTGATTGATTGATTGATTGATTGATTGATTGATTGATTGATTGATTGATTGATTGATTGATTGATTGATTGATTGATTGATTGATTGATTGATTATTATTGCTGGTGGTATGCCTTTTGTAGCGGGGTGATGACTGTAATCTTACCAAAAAAACTAATATACCTTTGTTTTATACTCTTCGTTTAATACTAGCGCTGCTCTTAGGGCAGGGAAAAATACTTGTTAGGCACCGAAAGTTTATTTTTTTGTGTTACAGGTTGTAGCTGTCCTAGGCAATATTCCCATCTCTGCTTTTCGTCCACCAGCATTCTAATCTTCTTTTCGTCGCCTCGGCAGCCCTGAAGTTAACTCCCTCTTGAATCCTAGGGCTTCTGGAAGACAAATATTTCCCTCATTTAGATTTGAATGGATACCCTCGCATTTTAACACTATGTGCTGCACAGTTTCTGTTTCTTTTTCCGCAGACCAAACTTACCCCATCATTTTGTGTATACTTCCCCACGAACCTCTTGGTAGGCAAGCGACCTGCTCTAGCCTCAAAAAGCAGAACACTGCCCTTGTAATTATCATAGAAATTTACGTTTCTGATGCCCAATTTCACAGCTCGGTACATCTCTAACGACGTTTTAGCTCCCGTTTTTTCTCTCTCTCCATTTATTTGTATCTATCTGCCTTGCCTGTTTTTTTTTTTTGTTACCTTGGCTGTCTTGGATTCTCCACTATTCTTACCCTATTTTATCAGGGAATACATGATGAATACCCGACCCACTCCCCCTCCCATACCCTCCTTCGCACCCTCTTTCTTCTTGCACTTCCCTCCCCTTTGCCCCCTCTCCTTTCCACAGCATTCTTTCACGTCTGCCTATCCCCCTGCCCCAATCTCCCCCTCTCCCCAATCCCTGCCATTTATTTTTCCAGCCTCTCCCTTCCTTCGCGTGCCCACTCCTCTTCCCCCCTCTGCCCTCCTCCCTTAACCGTTTTCTATTCTGCGTCATTTTTCCATTCGCTACCTAACCTTCCGTGCTCTTCCCTCCCCCTCTCCCTCCTCGTTCTATCCTTTCCTTGTCCATTTTTTTTCCCTCAACCGCCCAGGCTACAGTTTGCTTCCCATCCTGCTCTGCCTTCCGACCCTACCCTTTTCTGCTACACTTTTAAATGCTTAAAGGAGCCATGAAGAGAAAATTCAACTTCGTTTATTTTGAAAGAACTAGGATTCAGTATCTCACTCAGTTTCATTACAGCCACAAAAGATGTTTTTTTAACGAAAAAAAGGAAGAAGTATTTAAAAACTTCCAAATTTTGCGCCACAGTGACGTGTTATGAGCAAGAATGACGTCATACGGGCCAACAATAAAACATAGTTTTCAGTGCGTTAACTCCACTTCAGCATTCAAGTGATGCGGTCAAATGGAACTCTAGGCCCCATTACAGACGTCCAGTCATGTGTCGTCGCGACAGGTCAGTTAGGCGGTCGCCAATCGCACAAACAAGGTTCCGTGACGTCATAGAAAAGTTGCGGGAAATTGGCTAGGGGGTCGCGACTGTGTCACACGTTTTCTTTAATATATCCGTTATTTTTTCGAAGATTGCGATGATATTAGTATCATTGTTATCGGGACTAAGCAGTCTTTCTAATAAACCCAACTTGTATTTTGTCTTCATGGCTCCTTTAAGCATTTCTATGTGGACTCAAACCCGTCACACTTTCGCTGCATGCGAAAAGGCTATCCATTGAAAGCGCTAGGGTCTTCATGCTTTCATATTAGACTCCCTATATTGACACCAATGCATTTGTGTATAGCAGTGACGCCGACCCTAAAGAGGCCCCGTGTATAGACCTTCTATGAATATACGGGGTTTTATCATTTATGGAGGTATTTATAACATCTCGCTGTTGAGCAGTTTCGGCATACCGTGGCCGTCGAACCCATTCCGAGTGCATTTGGCGTCTACTCGGCCCTGCATTGAGTAACTGAGGCTTGTAAAATGAATGAAAAATCAAATTGCCTCGGCTGGCACCTCCGAAGTGTAACCGGCTTAAGGCAATTTAAAATAAATGAATTGGCCAAAAGACAAGTGAGATTTGGACCACCCGAGGGTGGAGATAACATAAAGGGGGGAAAGCAACTCAAGCGACACGATGACTGCAGGAGAGCGATCCCGGGTAGGCTCCCGTCATTTCCCCTGCGAAGTAGCGGAAGGGGTTGTGGGTTGTGTGGGAATGGGTAGGAGGAGAAGGCAAGGTGTTATGGGAGTTTGGAAGGGGAATGGAGACAGCGAGTTTTTGCTCTGATCCTTAGAGGTCTGACATCTTTTCGGGCCTGATCTGCCACCTCAGGAAGGGCATCAGACTATGTCAGTTGAGAATTACGCGGCCCCTGCGATGGGGTTGCCGCTCACCCACCGGCGCTCATTGCCGGGCTGCGGCCGTTGGAGACCGAGGATACCTAACAGGGGGTGGCGACCTTGGCCCCTCGTCCGACAGCTGGTTTCCCCGCCCGTACCTCCAGCGGGACATAGCCATAGTGAGTACCCCTCGATTCGCCAAGGGAGTTTTCCACGAGTCCGGGTACTGAGTTACCTCCACGCATTTCGCGGTCTCCGGGGCCCTGCAATAGCCACACACTCTATTTTGTAGTAGCATCAACGGTGATAACCGGCGATGAGACGCGCAAACAAATGACCTAACGGCACCGCCAACACCTGCAGGTGTCGGCGGTGCCGTTAGGTGTTTTGTTAGGTCATAGGTCCTGACTTTACCCCGAGCGACACAAGACGCGCGCATTGACTGACGTCCCCTTGGCAACCTGGCCCTCTCCGCTCTCTAAGGGAGCTATCCGCACGCATTCATTCCACTCCATTTTCCTTCTGTGCTCTTCTGTCGCTCGCATTGCTGACGGAGCGACGCGATATTTTGCCGACATGCCCACCTGTCACTCACGCCATAAAAGGCGCTATGGCCTTGATCTGTTTATAAGGCCTCTTACATTGCCCCTACACGCATATATTTTTAGCAGGGCATTTGTGTATAATTGTGGAGGCCACTTTAAAGAGGTCCAGCATATAGCGCTTTTAGGGATACATGGGGTTTTGTAGAGGAAGGAAGGAAGGAAGGAAGGAAGGAAGGAAGGAAGGAAGGAAGGAAGGAAGGAAGGAAGGAGGGAGGGGCGGAGGGAGGTTAGCCTGGCTAGAGTCTAGTTTGCTATCCAGCACGCGAGAAAGGAAAAAAAATTCACGCATCTCCACAAAGTGAATCATGACGAGTAGGCGAAGCACTGGGGATCGTTCTTGCCGTAAATCACCCGTGACATTGCCCACTTGCGCATGTAAATGAGTGACAACGCGTGTGTACAGTACATACAATTCCAATCCAATACAATACAATTCAATTTAATCCAATCCAATTCCATCCAATCCAATCCAATCCAAATCTAAATCAATCCAATCCAATCCAATCCAATGCTCTTCGCGCATGCGCAGCACGGCTCCCCAGGAGCCACGGCAAACTGCTCCCTCTCTCTCCCTTCCCCCTCTCTCTCTAACCTATTGTGAACCTTTTATATCGTTCTTGTTAACCTTTTGTTAAAATTTTGTTCACAGGTGTTTCGATTTACATGGTTCTGTGCCGTGTGCAGGGACGCCGGACGCTGTACAAGCCTCGGCCTTAAGGTGCTTCGCCCCTAAAATGGGCAAAAGAAGAGAAAATCAGAGAATAGATAAAAGTTGTAGCAGACAGCTATTCCCAACGCTGGAGCAATAAACGTTCAAGTTGAGTGATTGTCACTGGAGTCTTTCAGTATATATTGTCTGGTGTTTATAATAAACGGTTCTATGGCCTTCCTACTTTAGTACCAGACTGTTACATGACGACTGAAAAAGTGCCTTCCATGCGATGCATGTCAATGTAGTAGTGTAGCTGGCTTTAAAGGGGCTTAGTGTATAGCAGAGTGGCTTTGGTATTTATTCAGGAAATTCCCATTTGGGAGTTTAGCAAGTTTTTTCTTTCTCTTCACCCTTCTTCCTTCTCTCTCTATCTTACCATCCTTCCTCCCCCCTCCCTTCTCCTCCCCCTTTAATCCCATCACTAACGGCAACTTTCTCTCCCCTCCTCCTCATGTTTGCCTTGCCATCTTCCTCTCCCAGTCCCTTTCCCGTGACACTTTCTTCCTATCCTGCTCCCTTTTCTTTTCCTTTCATTCTGTATATTCACCTCTCCTTCGTTTCCTTTCGCCTCTACTCTCCTCTTCCCTTCACCAATAACGTACCCAACACTTCCTAGTGGGTCAGTAACCCTGATTCAAAAGACGGACAGACAGACAGACAGACAGGCGGTTGGATGTACAGACAGACCAAAATTTTCGCATTTAGGTAGCCCAAGGACTATCGCCTTTTAATACCCTCATTTGGTGACGTGCTCCGTTTCGGAAATTTCAGGCAGCGGTGGGCAAAGTTGCAACGGGCGGGCGATCTGGGTCACCCGGTGAGAGAGGCAGTCGGACCAGGAGTCGTATACGGAGCAGCTAAGAGCGCACCACCAATGCCATGCCGATTACCAGTTTCAACCCTCATTCCCCTGATGGCGCGCGGCGAAAGACACCGCGCCGCTTGTGACCATGATTAGCAAGTTCTAGCAAGTTCTCCCCACAAACTTTGGAGAGTCTGCTCCAGTGAAGAAGCGTAGGGTGCCGCGGCGTTCTTTCCCTGTGCCTCACAGGAGCTTGACCGCCATTGAAGTCACAACGCTAACACTTTTATTCTTAAGTCGTGACGGGCACTCATATTCGAAAAAAAGGCAACCGTAAATTGAATTTATCAGAAAAGTACCCACTTTATTTCACGAATCCTGGACTTGTCCTCGGGTGTGGCCCGAAGGCACAAACGCCACACATACCATTGCAACAGAGACGTGGGAGGCGGCCCTGGCCAGTTCGTCCGTTCATAATCAGCGCTAACTGATCGAGATGGCGAGGGCAGGAGCCGTTGCATCTGGAACCCGGGACCTCGGGTTCCACCTAGGGTCTCTCTTTTTTGCTCCCACTCCCCACTCCCCTTCCTTCTTTTGATCTCAAAACGTTTTTTCCTTCCATGCATCCACTCACAATGCGGCGAGCGCCAGCAGCCGACGCGTTCGCTGCCGCCTTCGCGCTGCGGCGCTGTGTACTGCCCGCTACAGTTACAACCACAGGAGTGTGTCAGCTGTACGGGCCATTTGGGCTTGTGGTTTTACCGCGAAGCTCAATGTAGCTAATTCCTTGAGATTTTTTCGTGTCCGTCAGCGGAATATGATTTAATCCAAAGTCAACGTCCTCTCAATCTAACACAGGGATTTTGGGGGGGAAAAATAAGGCGTGATTGACCGCTAAGACCACTCTACCAGTTCACTGGATTTCGTTTAATTCTCATGATTAGTTAGTTCACCATGGAGTTGTAAATAATTGGGAATCCCGTCTGCTGCTAATACATATGGGCTTCAATGGGAACAGTACGGTTAAAATAAGCGGCTGTAAGTCGTGTTTTATCGTAACTATACCAAGAAATATTAGGAGCGAAGCCCCTTCGGGGCTCGGGCTGCCGGCGTCTCCTGTCGTTGTCGTCGTTTCATGTAGTCACGGTACTAAAACACCGGGACACTCGTTTTCCAACGACTCGCGCTAGAACGTAACGCGTACTAAAAGAACACACCGGGGTCCTCGCGCTAGAACGCTTCGTGCTTCAAAGACACAAGACTTTTGCCCCAAACCTCTACCCCCCCCCCCCCCCCGACGGTTTCATCTCCGTGGGCGAAACGCCAAGGCGCCAAGAATACAATTATACACTGCATGTTTCACCCCTCCCCGGGTTTCCCATTAGTGGAGATGGCCGTTTTTTATATCTTGGAAGACTACTCAGACGAGTACACAACTGTGGGAAGTTTTATCTCAGCAACTATTATGAATAAGTATTAGTCGCAGCTTTATTAGAAATAACGTAACGACGTGCGCCGCTCCCAAGCCCTTCCAGCCACATCATAAAACCGCCGTGGAACGGACAGCCCCAATATTGCTTGCTGGGACACAACTTGCTGGTCCGTCCGGATTTCATTAAAGAAATTAATTTAGAAAACTACTATACACAAATAAGAAACGATTTTGTATTGTTCCTTCATTTAGGCTGCGCCCCTGTCAGTCGTGTTTTGTGTCTCTTGCACCCATTTGGCGGCTCCGCTGCCCAACCACCTTCCCTTTGTGAACTGAGGCCGCGTGTTTCCGCCTGCAAATGGGACTCTGGGGGCGTAGATCCCGTGGCTCAGTATCAGCTGAACTCCGTGTGCGAGTCCACCCTCGTTGGAATTTAACCTCGCTCTATACGCTCGTAAATTAATTATTTCTAAATTGCACTTGAAAGCGCATTTGTCATTCATTTTTGCAATACCATTTCCATCGGTACTTCAGCAGCTTCATTGTCCAATCATGTAAGCTGGGATGGTGGTCAATGATTTTTAATGCTTACCATTATTTGTCTAGCAGCATGTAACATAGGGTTCCAGTCATCCGCGCTTTTCGTGCTGCAGTGTTTTTTAGTGGTCCCTAAAACAGCTCCCGCCATATATATTTGTCTTCCATAATACGAGCCTAAAGACGAATTATATATATCCAAAACCTTTCCAAACTACTAGCACTTATGGGAAGATTCCCACATGTCAATACTAATTAGCGCACAGGTAGCCTTTGGCAGATTTCAGGCAACATGAGTACAGTCGGTAAAACGCTTGTCTATAACAGCGATTTCGACTTCAACCAGCCACATCCGAAAACTGCCGAAACATGGTCATTCCAAACATGTCGGAGACAAAAGCGAAGGGCTCTTCAGAATTCCGCAGTAGTTTTATTCAAATCCCACTCAGGCGGGGCAGTATGGGGCTGAGAGTACGAAAGCTGTGTTATAGACAAGCCTTTTACCGGCTGTACATAACAAAAATAACAGTACCTTTTACCAAAAGTTAACATCAGAGTGGTTTTTTACGAAAAAAAATATAACTAGAGGTGAAAAATGACGTCGAATGTAGGTGAAATTGAAGAAGCACAAGAAAAAATTCTGTCTCGCGTTGTTGCGAACAGCGTGAAACTCGACAAAAGCAAAAAAAAACGAACAAAAGAGACGGGCGCGCGAGATTCCGTTCCCATGTAAAAAAAAAGCCCGGCACTTCCAGCGCGATGCAGAACGGTAATTAAACGTGGTGATAGACTGCACCCCCACCTAAACCCCCGATTTCCAGCGCGATGCAGAACGGTAATTAAACGTGGTGGTAGACTGCACCCCCACCTAAACCCCCGATTGTACTTCGACTCTAGAATAGGCTAGTCTAGAATAGAATAGAATAGAATAGAATAGAATACAAAATTTACTTGAAACTCGTGTGTTGGTGTGCTGCAGGGCTTCACAATACACAGCGCCTAATAATTTATTGATTTAAAAACGGACGGGGAATTCTGTTGCTTGTATTCACTTGCGAGGCGCGCACACGGGCAACCGTGTGAGTGCGCCGTCATTCGTTACGTCGGGCTCCGCGGGATGGCGGTACTTGTCCGTGCTAAGCACATGACTGCGTTGCACGTTAAAGGGACACTGAAGTGAATTTGTGAAGCTCCCGGTTTTGCTTGCACTGCGTTGACTGGCTCAAATTACCACATTTTTGATCATTTATCCGGTTGATAAGTCGGTAATTATTTTATAAAGCGGGAAAGGAGAAAAAATTCCCCGCATTTCCCCGAGGGGAAGAATGTGAAAGTGCGAATGCACGAGTTGAATTTGCGCGGTTCGGTAATGTTCGCGAAAGAGAGATCACACACACACACACAACTACAAAGAAAGAAAGATGCATTTATTCACAGACACCTATTTGTGTTGTCGTTGTACTTGATTGCTAGAGCGGATCTCAGCTTTGAAATTTCGTGTCAGTACTCCTTTAAGCGGGTGCATTAGCCCTTCTCACGCCCGATTCCTGGCCAATCCCCCACGTGGGTATGTGCCATGTCAGCGGCCAGGCAGCGCATGCCCATCTCCCCCCGTTGCCAAGGAAGACGAGGAGATTCCTGGCCAATCCCCCACGTGGGTATGTGATGCGGACATCGCCGGTGGACGCAGGTTCAGGGTCGCTTAAGAAGTGCATTGCACTTAAAACTCCCACCTCCCCTCACGGGAACCCCTGTGTAGATGCGACGCATAGGGGGTTCACGGCACGTTTCCATTGAAGGCAGCGTAGGACGGCGGAGGAACGGCGCTGGAACGATGGAGCGGAGCGGCGCAGGCACCGCGTTTTATAGCGCGCATAACGGTGAGGGGACGCGCCGGCGCCAGTGCGTCTGCCGCGGCTATGACGCAACACAATCCAACACAATCCACTTTAATCCAATCCAATCAAAATCCAAGCCAAGTCAAGCCAAGCCAATCCAATCCAATCCAATCCACTCCAACCCAATCCAATCGAATCCAATCCAATGCCCCTCGCGAGAGAGCGTTCGCTATCGGAGAGGAGAGGGGGTGAGCGGTGGAGAGCGAAGCTGGCGTGGCGAGGAGAATGGGGGAGGGGTGGACGCCGACAACGACGACGACGCCGACGCCGGATGCACGGACAAGGCGGGTGAATGAGATGCCTTCGCATCTAAAAAACTACCATGCGCGGTCTGTGGCGACCGGACCAACTAAAGGCTTTAACGTCGGGAGGAGGAGGCACCGTGATTGGACGATGTCCAAGGTTAGCATTCAAACAAGTTTAGGTTTCGGTTCTGTAAAACAACATGCTTGACATCCGACGTTATCGTTGTATGGGCATTCTCGATATCTCAATAATCGCCATACCACACTTCTGCCGTGTTGTCGGCTGTAAAATGCCAAGATAAGCCTCCCAGGACGGCTTGGAATCGTAGCAATCCCTAGCCGAGGCCTACAGTGGGCGAACGCCCTCCGCGTCACCGCAGACGCTCAAATGCCATGCGCTTTTCCCCCATATTTGGAGCTTGCCTCACTCATGCCGGTATCGTAAAAAGTGTGTTCGCACCAGGCCAAGGGTCTGCTGACTCTGGCCTGTGTCCACTGCCCGCAAGCAGTCGGTGGTTATGGCAACAGCATGCCAACGAGAACTGGCTAGCACGTCAGTGTAAGTCTGCGCGCGTTCTGCGAACTCGCTCGTGGAGCAGTGAACGTTACGGCCCATAAATGGTTAACTCAGGTGAGAAAACATCGGCCGCAAACGAAAAAAATCAACTTACAAAAAAAAAGCATGCACCCTCGGGGATTCGAACTTGCGACTTGCAAAAGAAAAACATTAGCGCTTCAGACCACTCGGCCACAAGTCAGCACTGGCGTAGGGGGGGGGGGGGGGGATATATAAGGTATATACTGTATAACCAGTTTACACTTTTATTTAGTTTTAGCATTTCAAGTACTTTAGGTGACTATTTGTTGTATAGCGCTCGTGCAGTAAACGTCCCCCAAACTTCCACAATATCTCACGTCTAGCAATTTCATTTCTTAGATGGAAAAGCATTCGCAGATGTGTGGTCGTGCTGCTGACCGCTGTGCTTGTTCACCCAGCGCAAGAAAAGTGCTTCCGGCTCTCTAGTTTCGCACTGTACGGTAAAAGTTTCAGTTCATTTTATTTCCTTAGTAACTATATTGACTTCGCTGACTCTTCTGCCGCCTTCAAGTGGATTAGATTTTCCTACTAGCGTAAAGTCAGCGAAGCGTCGCATGTGCACTTGTGCAGCGCTTGCGTGGAGCGACCCGGACTCGGAGCTTGATACAGTGTACAAAGTGACAAAGTAAAGAAAGGCACATTCTTCCATTCACAAACATGTTGTGGCTTAGTTACAACTGAGCGAGCGAATTGCGACGACCCGTCGGCGGCCGGCGGACTAAACGCTGGGCCGACTGACTCGGTCGGAAGCTTGGCGAGCCGTGCAGTAGCGCAGCCAATGGCCAGCTCATCTCCTCTGACGTCACACAAAAACGCCACAGAAAATGGGCGAGGGTGCAGAGAGGAGGACCGCATTTACGAATTGATTTTTCTACTAAATAAATCCGCGTAAACGCGCTCAGAGTGGTCGAAGCATGGCCTATGGACTCCGGACTGCAATTTTCGCTAGTAATCCCGCAATGTTTACAAATCACTTCAGTGTCCCTTTAACAGCCTCTACCTCACCGAACGCAAAGTATTGCCTCGAGTACAATGTGAGTGCGATTAATAACATCTCTGTTGACACCACCGTTGAGAATCGGGTTGAAACGGAGCAGACGACGCACGCCGGCGTTTTTTTTTTCTTCTTCTTCAGCGTGCGGGCGCAGTGGCCAATGTTGCGCCATGTCCGCGGCGCATCGGCCATATCTGTGGCCGTTTACAATGTTGCCAAGCGAAGAAGTCGACAGCTAAACTTTTCAACGAATAGCACCTATAATAAAGTGCATGTTCGAATACAGGTCAACTTTCCGTACCTGATACAACAGATATGGGCACACTATAGCAATCGAAAACACCTTAAGGGCGAAAACCAGAAATCACCCCGTTCTTTACAGAAGCCTTAAGCTTAAGCTCCCTCGAGAAAATGCCTGCAAGGCAAAAAACTTTCTAAAGAGTTTGCATGCTGTCACAGTCCACGGAGTATTAAAATAGTTCTTTTCTTGCCTGTGTGGATGTCATATGAATACAGCGTGGCCAGCATTCAGGGCAAGCCCCTAATGCGTGCACCAGTAATTACATAGTTGCAGTACTGATAAACCATTTTCTGTTATGTGTCCCTAACACATAATTTAAGGTAGTAGAGTGAATTGACAATAGTCCACTCGTAGTACAAACTGCTCCCCACATAGTAATGACGAGGTGCGCAGCTCTCACATGGTATCCCACAACCCTTAGATGGTCCGTATTCAGACAGCTTTCAAGTCCCAAGCCACTAAATGTAGCTGCATTCTTTTCCTACATTAGGTATGTGGCCAACCAAGCGCGAGGTTTTTAATAAATCGAAATAAATTCCATTGACCTTCTCGGTAGCGAAGCGTTCTCTTCAACGTAGTTTCATTCTTAGTATTTCCGTAGTGTTTCGTCGTTCCTGTTTTTAAACAGCGGAGCTGTTCCAGGCCTTGCCCTGACAGTCTCCGCTAATATTGTATCACGCTCTCCCGGGAGCCGGTATCTCCGCCACACGAAAGCGGGTTTCCAGCATATAAAAGATCCATAAAAAATAAAAGAAGGTCCTAGAGCCTTCATATTTTTATACAAGGCGGCCAGTATTGCCCCTAAAAATGTCTTTCTAGCAATACGCTTGTGTCTAGAGGTGAAGCCGACTTTTATAAAAGTCGATGTAAAGCTTGGTTTTTGTAAGCTGGCTTTCCCGAATTTCAGAATGCGCAGTGAAGCATGGCCATTTATGGAGAAAGTATGATTACAGAAAACGTCTTGAACTCCTGTGTTATTAAAAGCATACGGAAACAAAGTATATGAAAATGAGCTACGAAGACGACTGTACGATTGTACCGAGCTTCATTTACTTATCGTAATTAGTTAACTCCCAGTGAAGTTGCAAACGTTGCAGAATTACTGCCTGCTTTCAATACATGGCCATATATGGAGGGAGTATGGTTACAGAAAGCGGCTGTAACTGTTCTTTTATCAGAACTCTCCGGAAATAAATTATGTGATAATTAGCCGCTAAGACGACTCTAACGCTACGCACAAGAAATTAGCCCAAGCCAAGCGAAATCTTCGTAAAGACAACCCACAGCTCCGCTGTTTCAGCATACTTCGCAGTCGATGGAACTGGGTTTAGTTTTTTTTATTTTTCGTCTCGTCTTTCATCTTTTGTAGTTTCAGAGTAAAACAGTTGGCTTCGACTGAGCAGACTCGGCACTAGGTAGGACTATCGTTTCTTCAATTTTCACTCGTTTCTTTCTTTGTGTGCGCATTTGCCTATGCGACGATTGCGAATCTTTCCGCGGGCTGTGTCTGTCAACAGGTGATATAATGATACCCCGAAGATTGGAAAGTTCCGGATTGGTATTACCCCTCCTGTGAAGGTCACGTTTGAGTATCTGGATTATTGCCTCTGTACAAATTCAAATTATAGGTACACGAATGTAACAATCACAGTGCACGCTATTTTAATGCACATTATGTTCCACTTACTGCAACTCAGCGGCAACTCAGCGGCTAAGGAATTGCGGTAATGAGCACGGAGCCGTAGGTTTCATTCCCAACAATGCAGCCGTCTTTCTGATATGGTCGGGAAAGCGTAGATATCCGTGTGTCTAGATTTGAGCCTATGTGAAACTTCGCTAGACAGCATACATTAATTCGTAGCCCTCCACTACAGGCCCACGCAAAACCTGGGCATAGCTTTTGCCCCGACAACTCCAGTTTGACCATAGTCGAACTTTTTGAAACGGTTCGTCGTTTCTAGAATGACTCCACGTCTTCCATCGATGGATCATCCTACTAGCGTACAGTAGGGGTCAGATTCCCTGAAACGACGCAGAGAACGAGGGAGAGTTCTGGTCGCCGAAGGTCACAAATAAGATTAGTTCCCCTCCTAGTAATTGAATTTTTATATACGCGTCAATTCCCATCAAGTCTATCTTAAAGCAAGTTTTGGTATTGCCCTAGCCAACTCAATAAGGCAGCCTGTGTGTTGCTTCCAACGAAAAGAAATTGAGCGTTTGTTTACATGTTGATTTGACTACTTATATTTTCGACGGAAAAAGTGTCTGCTGAAAATAGTCCGAAAAATGTCCCGAAAAAGCGAAGCTGTCTGCTGTTTATGGCTAGGACCCAGTAGATCGCCTCGAGCTACACACCAAGCGTTGACCAAGGATCTTCAGTGATTAGAGAAAAAAGTCATAAAAAGTAAAAAGGTCCTAGGGCCTCCATATTTTTATATATAACGGCTTATATTATCACTAAAAATGGTCTTCCCAGAAGTGCAGTTGTGTTTAAAGGTACAGTGAACTATAAGGGAATCGGTTTAAGCTTGGTTTTTGTATGTTTTTACACAGTGAAACACGGCCATCTACGGAGGGAGCATGGTTACGGCCCCACTTTCTCCTTGTCCACGGGCGCTATCAGCTCTGCTTTCATCTAAAAGCGGGCCAATTCGTATTTCAGGTGTCCCGTTGGCAAGCAACGATGACGCTAAGTGTTGGATCAGCCAGCTTAAGCGCAACTGGAAACCCATGCTTCGTCTCATTTCGCGTATGTCGAACAAGTACGGTGGAGCATGCCTGTCAGTCTGTTTTACCCTCACTCTAGCAGTGGTGATGAGTCGACTTGCGTATGGCACTCCTGTCTATAAGCTCAACAGCGTGCATATGAAACATATGAAAAAAAAAGCTGTGTGTTCGCTCACACACAACGTCTTTGTCGTCAATGGCTCAGACCACAGCGGTATGATCTATTGCTCTCTTCTTCGACTTCTCGTGACATGATACCGCACTGTGTGACGGCTCCCACTAAAGTATTGTGTGAACAGCAGGCTCGGCGAACTATGTTCCTGCACTTTCCGGTGGTAGAACAGTTTAAAACACTGCATGCGGCGAAGGAGTGCATAGCGAGGAATGCTCGCTACCACGCTTAGAAAACTGCACAAAGTGCGCCGCGAACATTCGTCGCTTTCGTAAAGATTTCTAGCCGCATGCATCTCAATCGAGGGCTATTTCCCTTCCCCTATTTAAAGCTGCTGCATTGAAAGAGCGGCGAATGAGTGAGCCACGTAATATCCGCGCCTTCAGAGGCGGCTCCTATGAGCTAGAGAAAGATAGAAATAAGGATGAAAGAACATGGTGTAGACGCGAAGCACAGAGGGCTAATAGCACGGATGGACAGTGATGAAGTGGCGGGCGACCCGGAGCGATGAAGTCTTCTGTCTCCGTCGCGTAGGGAGCGAAGTTGGCGAGCGCGAGGCAAGCGCAAAAACCAGGAGGCCGTGTCGTGCAAGCGACATCCTCTGCAGCGTTCGGCAGAAGTCTCTCCGGGGAAAGGTCTCTTTGTCCCCTCCACATTTGTCTCTCCACCTTGTTGACCAGGGTGTTTTGCTAAGCATCGAGTGACCATGTGGTCGAGTACGCGTCATAATTATTCCATAGAGACGAAACGGAGAAGGAGTGCTCACAATTTTTAGGGGCGAAATTGATTGTCCCGCAAACGTCTATGCCCGGGGGCCCGTGCCTGTTTTGCTTGCGTGCAGCGTTGACGGCCCAGATGAATTCGCAGAACTAGTGCTTGCACACTGTTTCTTTTTCCCCACTGAAAAGAGGGAGGGACCGAATGGCTTATTTTCATTCCTCGTCACCTCTCGTCCTTCCCTCTGTTTTGTTTTTTGCTCGCTACCACTCGCATTCTCTCCTCTGACCGCGCGCGCGCAGGGGAACCACTTCATCAGCCTGCAGAGTGGGCGCAGCAACAAAGGCGTCCGGGCCAGGCGGAGCCGAGTGACGACGCGTGTGGTGCTCTCTCCGTCGGGAAACGTGCTCATTTCAGCAGCTGGCCCAAGGAACGCGTCGAGCGAGCGGTGCTCTGCACCGGCGAGCCCGTCTTTTGTCTGCGGTCCCGGCGGAGGAATCCGCGCCCGCCCAGGAAGCCGAGTCCGCTGTTGACCGTATCATTACGAATGCTTCCCGAGCGGTAATAGCATTCGTGGGGCCTGCATTTACAAGCGGGAGCCGAGGCTCGAGCGTTAAAGCAGGGCACCCCCGCCTTCGCACACCCCGTCGAGCGGGCACGGCCGCCCTGATAGGATTGTGCCGTGTTTGCGCGTAACCTCCGCGAAGGTCAGGGATACGACTCACTCCGGCTGTGAGTGACACATCCAAGCAGCCGGCCGGCATGCGCAGCAGAAGTGAATGCGCCGCGCTGGCACGGCATGAATCGATTTAGGGGTCGCGCCTTCTCCCACTGGCCGCTGTCGAGGGGTTTCGACGAATCGTTTGATGCTGATACAAAGACAGTTTTCTTTCAACGTCTCGGTGCCACTGCTACCTTATGAATGACAAGGACGTCGTCGCGAGGAAGTGGAGGCTCGTGGTCTATGTGGGACTGAACTCAGAAAGCTAACACACTTGATGTCGGACCATATATGCTGGCCAAATTTACATTTTTATCAATGGGACAATTTTTTGACTGCCACATATAGGCACACGAGTTACTTGTACTTTTCTGAAGACGTGTACGTCACAAATTTGCCGTAGTGTGCTTCCGTCCTAAGAAGTGAGGAGGTTTTTAGAGCCTTTGTTCGGGTCTTTAAAGAACCTGCCACACGTTTTTCAAGTTTTTTTCTAGATCCTAAATGCTTTCAGGACGTAGTTAATAAATGCATTCAGTACTTATAATAGAGGGTCACAAACTACCTCAGCCAAAAATTTGTGCTCCATGCCCCCAGATAGCTTAGAAAATTGCTCAAAAGATTGTTATCTCTCTTTCCCGGTCTTGGCGTTCTTCAAGCGCTCGAATGACCTCATCAGAGCGGTGCAGCGGCTATTGGCCGGCTTTCTTTCAGTTGTAGCAATAAACGCATTTGACAGCCACTTGAAAAAAATCTCTACAAAAGCGAAGCAGGAACGGAAGGTGGTTCTGCTGTGACGAACAAATCACGCAGTGCCACTCCTTGCTGGAGATATATCTACAGCTTTCACAAAGCTTCCAGACGCGAAGGACAGAGGGAAAGCGCTTATCGGAAGTATTGCGGAGTCCCTTTTAAAAAAAAACGGGCTCAGCTCTTGCCCCGTGAGTTTTGCCTGTTCACCCAGCAAGAGGCTAGCAAAGCTTTCTTCTACGTTCATTTCGTTCGTCACCTGCTGTGCACCTGGAGTACTTACGACACAAGTTCTTTGCCGTTTCCGCCTTATTTATTACGAAAACTAGTACGGAACTCTAGCGCTATAGCGTGCGTTATCTTGATCAGCATTATGTACATTCGACCAAACAGTACCCCACAATTTATTTTCTTCTAAGGGGCCACAAAGACAAGATGCAACTATATGCTTCACTCAAAAGTCTTGGCGGTTCATACCTCGCTACAGTTTTGCTCAGCGGGGAAAAATGTTTTCTTTGTAAAGGAATTTCTGTTTAAAAGGACAGAGTTTAAATCACCCCCTCCCTTAGACGTACGTGCGGATGCAGACGAAATATATGAAAGTCAGTGGACTTCCTCGAGTTACCAGTCCTGGTTAGTGCGCGGTATTTCCGACCGAAGGCTCTCCCCGTAATGAAGAATCCGTACGCACACATGGGTAAATAGGCTGCCGGATTGCGTACCTGGCGTACGCACTCCACGCAGGAACCAAAAATCAGTCTTTAGAAAAACCTAGTGGAGCTGAACTCTCAATGTTCCAACGAAAAACGGTTAGTCCAAGTTCCTAATATTTCTTTAGATCATGACTACGCCTGACCAAGACAGAATGAGCGGCGCTGACGTGTAGCACATTTACAAGAGCCACAGATAGATGGCGCCGCGTCTTTGTGAACACTAGGGTGCCTCAATGTGTGCCTCCAGTACGGCGGCGCTGGCATCGAGGTACCCTGGTGAACGCGGCATATGTTTTTAACAACTTCAGCCAATCAGTAGCGGCCGGGGGGTGACGTCGCCCGGTGACATCAGTGAATGCCGGCACTACCGCCAGGTGTCGCATCCCAAGCTACGTCTTTTCATATTATGTAGGCTAATTAGGGGGAGTTTGAGTTAAACCTGTTATTTATCATTTCGTTGTTATCCTCCTCCTCCTCCTCCTCCTCCTCCTCCTCCTCCTCCTCCTCCTCCTCCTCCTCGTCGTCGTCATCATCATCATCGTCGTCGTCAGAGTCAGAGTCGTAATCATCATCATCACCATCATCATTGTCATAATCATCATCAGCCTATCTACGCCCACTGCAGGGCAAAGGCCTTTCTCATGGATCTCCATTTATCCCGGTCCTGTGTTAACTGTGACCTGTGCTGGAACTGAGTAACTGTGACCTGTGACCTGTAACTGTGTGCGGGGGATAACAAGTTATCCCCGCAAAATTCTTGATCTCATCTGCCCATCTAACGTTCTGCCGCCCCCTGCCACGTTTGCCTTCTCTAGGGATCCACTGTTACCCTTAACGACCAACGGTTATCTTGCCTTCGCATTACATGCCCTGCCCACACCCATTTCTTCTTCTTAATTTCTACTAATATGTCCTTAATACGCGTTTGTCCCCTGACCCACTCCACTCTCTTCTTGTCCCTTAATGTTACACCTATCTACTTCCGTTCCACTGCTCGCTGAGTAGTCCTCAATTTCAATTGAACCCTCTTAGTGAGCCTCCTAGTTTCTGCCCCTCAGGGGAATATTGGTAAGGTGCAGCTGTCATACACTTTCTTCTTCAGGGACAATGGTATGCTGTCATTCATTATCTGAGAATGCCTGCCGAATCCACTCCACCCCATTCTTATCCTTCTAATTAGCTCTTCCTCATGGTTGCGTTCCGGGGTCACCACTTGGCCTAAGTAGATATATTCACTTACCACTTCTACTGCCTCGCCACCTATTTCAAACCGCTGTGCTCTCCCGAGGTTATTAAGCATTACTTTAGTTTTCTGCATATTAATTTTCAGGCCCACGGTTCTACTCTGTTTGTCCAGTGCGGTAATCATGCTTTGCAATTCGTCCGCCTAATTACTTAGCATGGCAACGTCCTCAGCAAATCTGAGGTTACTGAGGTATTCTCCATTAACCCTTACTCCCACCTGTTCCCAATCCAATGTTCTGAATACCCCTTGTAAACATGCTGTGAATAACATTGGAGAGATTGTGTCTCCTTGTAGGACGCCCTTCCTGATAGGTATTTTACTGCGCTCCTCATTAGGGACGACGGTAGCAGTGGACCTGTTGTAGATATCCTCTAGTATCCTTACGTAATGCTCGTCTACACCCTGATTCCGCAATGCCTGAATGACTGCTGAGGTTTCGACCGAGTGAAATGCTTTCTCATAATCTATGAACACTATATATATTTCGTTATAGCAATCTTTTAATGAAAGCAAATTTGTGTGTTTCTTTACGGTATTTTTAAGGGGAAGTTTTCAGAGGAACGCACGGGAATTTCGTTTGTGACCACCGTAGAGAAAATTCCATTAACAGCGCGCGAAGAACCACGCGCTCTCGATGTTATTCGCACTATGAAAACAAACTTCCGTAAGCAAAAAAAAAAAAAAAGTTTTATTCGAGGCATTTGTGATTACCTGCAGTTTCTAACAGGCACCCCCCCCCCCCCCCCCTCCCACCTTCACCCGTCGAACCTAAATTACTGCCTATTCTTGAAACCGAATATCCCAACCAAACCAGTAGTGAGTTGTGAATTTGCGGTAAAATAACACGTGCGTGTGCCCTGTTATCGCGCCCTATTTATCCCCGCACAACGCAGCCTCGGAGGGTCCTCCATACTCTCGAACTCTCAGTAGCGTTCGCACAGGCTCTATATCTTAGGCACAGCGCCTGTGCGTCTCGCTCTCCCTCTAGTCCTCATTTGTTTGCTGTTTACGCCATGAATTCAAGAATATGGAACACCAACTCGCCCAAGCATCACCGTTGCACAGAGCAGGGATCTTAGAAAAGCCGGTCGAAGGAGTTAACATTACGATTGACTTCGGGGGCACCGCACTCATGTTATCTCGATATAACGACGACGAGTACATAAAATCGCCGTGAACATTAAACAATCAACGTATAATAATGCACAAATGAGGCGCGAATGTGAAACATGCACTGGCACATGCACATCATGTAATACATTTCCGTGTAATTACCGCATGGCTCAGTTCCAAAAAATGGGCATGGATGCGCCTGCGCCCCACTGTCAGTGCCTTCAGAACGAACGAACACTGGAACGAAACTATCTCAGCCACAAATGTTTCTATATAGAGGGACCACGGGGAGTGCAAGCAAACTTCCTGCCGTGAAAGAAATACAAATGTCGAAGACAAGCGTACATAGCTTCCTTGGGCTACAGACAGACAGACAGACAGACAGACAGACAGACAGACAGACAGACAGACAGATGGAGTAAAACATTTATTGTTCGCGAGAAACTCGCATGAAAATGTCTAAGCATACAAGTGACCTTACGATGAGCGATGTACAAAGTCGTGGATGCACGGGAAAGGACGAGGAGATGCTTGACAAGGGCTAATTGTGGATCTAGATTAGTTTGCGTCGTCCCGCTGAAATTTACAAACAATGATTCCGCCATGCACTGTGCTAATATGATTTAAAAACCTCGTCATGCGCCACTACAGCTCTAAACAACGTGCTTCGCCTATATTTGAGGTATGAATGATTTATTTCCGTTCTACGAAGGTTCTTTCATGAAGCCGTTTGCATGCAAATCTGAGGTACGCCTCTGCTGAAGATGGCACCTCCGGGAGGGAGTCCGGTGTCGCTGCCGTCGACAGTCCGCGCGCCTGCTGTTCGTGGCGCTGTCCCGGTACCGCATGCACGCTGCAGCCGGCGGCGACGTAACACAGTGCTAGGCGGAACTCGGTGCGCCGCGGGGGCCCTTGCACGGAGCAGCGTGCACAGAGCGCGGGGGGCGCTGTCCAGAGCGGCGGTGTGGACAGAGGGAGGCCGCGCTTGGATTAGCGGCCTGGGAAAACAGGCCGTGTGTCTCGCGGGGGCCACCGGCGGCGGAGCCCGCCGAGAGAGCGGTACCCCGCCGACTTTCGCCTCTCAATCGGGCCCAGGTGAAGCTCGGGGAGGGGCGCTCATTACCTCATCAAGCGGCCCTTTGGCGGGCGCATCGTGAACGACGGGGGTGGCACGCCGCCATTGACCCCGCGCCGCTTGTTTGGGCCGCCGCTGTCTGCACGCCTCGGCGTGGCCCTGCCTCTCGCGGTGTGTCGTTGCTCTCCGGCGTGAGGCAGCTCGCCACGCTAGCCGGGGCCACTAACCCGATCGCCCCGTAAGCGCGCGCGGCAGTTACATCACATCGATCGCTCCCCGGCGACGGCGTTTGTCGACACGCTGCAACCGGACAATTGGACTACGACCGGGCATTCAGGGGCTTACTAATCCCCTGACTGTTCAACGACTGATTAATTACGGACTGACTGACTGGCTGACTGAACGGACTGACTGACTGGCCGGCCTTGTCAGTGAGTGAGTGAGTGAGTGAGTGAGTGAGTGAGTGAGTGAGTGAGTGAGTGAGTGAGTGAGTGAGTGAGTGAGTGAGTGAGTGAGTGAGTGAGTGAGTGAGTGAGCGAGTGAGTGAGTGAGTGAGCGAGGAGGGGAGTTGACTGTGTGTATAAGGGACATTAACCTACCCGGTGATTGGCCTTTTTGCTGTCTGAATCAGCACAGCGTGTTAAAGTGAAAATGGCAGATTTGAAGATAGCCTGTGTGACAAACCGACTCAGCGGTTCACTCAGTGTCGCCTTGACCCACCGGCGGTCTCGCCTGTAACGGTATAGCAGACCGACTAAGCAAATTACGGAATAAATGGGTGACTATCTGCTGAATTACCGAATAATGATAGCAATTTGCATGGGAAATTTAGACAGGCCAACCAAGTTATTCCGCCGAAGACTTGCTATGTGAATTGCTGACGGCCTGTACGCCTGACTGTTGGCTGAATGTCTCAAAAACCAACCGGCTGACAGCCATAATTTACGCGGCTATTTGTTGGACGTATTACAGACTGACTAGATGAGACAGCTAACTTGTAGTGTACTCGACTTGTGCGCAGCTTATTCGCGGTAAGCCGTTGTTCCGGATTGCAGACATTCTTGAATACAGGCAGAGCTCATGAAACGCACCGAAACGCCGTAGACGAGTGCGTTTTACAGCATCGGAGCTGTCATTGAGTGGTGCCCATGCTTCGTGGTTACCGCTATGCGTGCCGAAAAGAATCACTTAAATGCCTGTAAAACACGCTTCACCGCAACCATACTAAATATGAGAAAAAGCCAACTTCTCTAGAGGCGACACCATGAGGCACTTCCAAAAGCATGTTCCATAAAACCACTGCAACCAAGATCTCATCGCTGGTGTTCGTAAACAGAGCACCCTCTGACGGTACATGCCCTCCTAGGGGGCAGGGCGAGAAGTTTGAGTTTTAGATGCGACGGCATCTCATTCACTCGCCTTGTCCCTCCATACGGCGTTGTCGTTGTCCGTCCACACTCCTCGCCGCGCTAGCTGCGCTCTCCGCCGCTCACCCCCTCTCCTCTCCGATAGCGAACACTCTCTCGCGAGGGGCATTCGATTGGATTCGGTTGGATTGGCTTGGCTTGGCTTGGATTGGATTTGGATTGGATTGGATTAACGTGGATTGTGTTGCGTACTAGCCGCGCCACGTTGCGTCATAGCCACGGCAGGGGGTTCACGGCACGTTTCACGCGATGGGAGAATCAACCTAACGGAAACAACAACGGAACCCCCTATGCGTCGCATTTACGCAGGGGTTCCCGCGAGGGGAGGTGGGAGTAATTTTAACAAAAAAATTACACCATCTTCCCGTGGGGAACCATGAGGAGGATGCGAAGCATCATGGGAGTTCCGTGTAGGTTCCATTGTGTTGTCGTTATGTTGTTTCATTTATCGGAGCACGAATGGGAACGTAGTGTGAACCCCCATGTAGAGACAGAGAAATGTAGAGAAATGTAGAGACAGCGAAGAGACCGACACCCGCGTTATCTGATCGAGCACATCCTGGTTCTCGTCTTTCTTTATTGCGTGCTCACACTTCTACCCCGCTGCCCGCCCTCTCCGTCCTCTTCTCTGGTTGAGCTGCAACGCGCGTGGCGCTTCCCGCCGTAGCTTTCCCGCTGGAAATTCAACATCCTCCTCTAAAGTTTTCAGTTCGTTGTTTCCGTTGACGTTCAGCTTCGCGTGCCTTCGTTGTATCAGTAGCTTCTTGACGTAGTTTGAATGAGTGAAGGACATAAGGCGCGTTCGCAGCGCATGCTCCCGTCTCGGTTTGTAGCGCCATGGGAAGAGCGCCACGTACCTCCCGTTGCAACCAGAGAGTCGTGGGATCGAAACAGGGCGCCGCTTAACTATTTCTTTTTATAGTGTACTGCGCTGACGTCAGCCCAAACGCTGACGGGGCTGAAGAGATGCGCATGCGCAGTAGAGTGCGGACGGCGGACAACGACAACGGAGGGAGGGACACAGCCCTGAGCATGAGATGCTTCGCATCTAAAACAAGTTTTACGAGAGCATTCTAACCCAAAAGCATGTCTCATTGATTTTTGACCCGTGATGGCCTGTGGCTTTGAGCGTCAGGATGACTCGAGGGTGAACCTGAACATCAGTAGCTAGTGCTTACACCACAGGTTCAGCAGCGAGTCTGTCCAGCTACCTATGCCGTGATCTTTCTTGACCGTAGTCCAGTAAAAAAAGAAGAAGAAATAAAAAGAATAAGAATACACTTATGCTCAGCGGGAGCGGCCCGCTATTCTACTGCAAATCCGGAAGCGGCGGCGTATATTGCATTCCTGGGAGATTATTTACAGCGTGTCTAGAAAGTGTATTTATGACGCTTGATTGGGAGAATTGAGAAATACGAGTATGGGACAATAGTTGAGTCACTGGAAAGTTGCGGATGACAGCAGCTTGTTCACGGAGTCACCAAAAGACCTGCAAAGAATAGATCAGGATTTGTTGAGAAAGCTCAGTTGTAGGTGGAAAGATAAAAATAAGAAACCGAAATTGATGCTTAACTGACAAGCTCTGTGAGAGAGCCTGTCGTTCATCTTAGATAATGAAACACTATTGACGGGGGGTGCGACTGCATAAGTCTAGTGGTCTGACCAAGACCACTAGAAAGCCACTAGACCACTAGAAAGTGCTGACCAAGACCACTAGAAAGCTCTGAAATTAGTACAGCTGTTGTTGGTTCGGCAAGCACTCCTGAATTATAAACCGCGTGTGTCATCGTTGTCACCAAACAGGGCTGTATACACTGCGGGTATTTCCTGTGCTGACTTGGGGGTAAAAACTAGGGGCCTCATAAGCACCTTGAAGTAGAGGTAGGTCAGCCCAACGAGCCATCGAAAGGATGGATGATTGGAGTTAAGCTTGGGGATAGCAGCGAGCATCGTGGATTAGGGAACAGACTCGGGTGGAAGACGCAGTAGTTCAAGCAGAGAAGCTGCAAGAGGCGTGTAATGCGGCGGAGTGACAACCGAGCGAAGGGCTACCGAGGGACAAGCTGACAAGTCAGGGAACGACAGAAGACTCGGTGGAGTGGTAAGAAAATTTGGGGGCAAAAAGTTGGATTCAGATAACGTGGGATATGAGCGGTGGGGAGGCGTCTATGCCATAGCCCTTCATGCTGCGGTGGACGTAAGTATGAAGATCATTATTCTTATTCAGATAGACTGCAGCAGCACCATCGCTATCATCATAAACCAGTATCATCATCATGAGTATCCCCATGTTGATCATCACCTTGATTATCATCATGAGCAATCAGCGCAATCGGTGGAACGTGGTTGTTGTGTACATCCGGCTGTAATGGCAGGCTCGCCTTCACCCAGGTAAGCGCTTTTGTACGTGTGGATGGACCGATAATAATCAATGTTTCTTCTTCTTCTTCTTCTTCTTCTTCTTCTTCTTCTTCTTCTTCTTATTATTATTATTATTATTATTATTATTATTATTATTATTATTGTTATTATTATTATTATTATTAATATTATTATTTTTTTTTATTATTATTATTGCTGTTGTTGTTGTTGTTGTTGTTGTTGTTGTTGTTGTTGTTTATCACATCTTAGCGTTATCGTTTCGTTCATAAAGTGCGCACAGTAGCAGAGACAGATGGGTCACCATGGTGGCGTGCACTGGGCCCTGCTGGCGGGCTGATGACGTATTTTTCATACATATTTTCCAGCACCAGTTACCGCACGCCGCTTTCCACGCCGTTGCATTGTCTTGCAGTGTCGTGACACTCCGCGCGCACTATTTTTTCCTGTGTTTATTAAAAAAAAACAAAAAAAACACCCGCCTTGCGGAGTTTCCTCCCCGTAATAGCACCCTCTGCGGCGGACGGATATTTCGACCCCGCGGAATGCGAGCAGGTATTCCCTGCGCGCCTAACAGGGGACAGGTAAAAGTGAAGAATGCACGCGCTACGGCGAAACCAGTGTTGAGGGATGCAGCTCCACGGACGAGAAGAAAAGCAGCCGGGGCATTAGGCGTACAACGATCCGGTCGTGGCCATTCATTCACCTTTCATAGAGCGAGAGCGCAAGCGCCGGCATAAAGAGGGCAGCGGATATTTGAGGGTCCGCTCTGCGCGTTCGCTTTTGCCGCTTCTTTTCTCTCTCGCGGGATGCCCAAGAGACGTCCGAACGGGGCCGCAGGACGGTGATCCCTGTAAGCCGCCTCCTCCTCTTGCTTTTGCCGGCCATCCCGACTCGCAGTCGTGGATGCTGCGTGCCCCCCTCGAGAACAGAGAGCACGTGCGCGGCACCGAAAAGGGAGAGTTGGGGGGCCGATCAGCGCGCGGCGAGTAAGACAAGGGGCCCCGCATCTTCTGCTGCCCCCTCTCCGGCGATTGTGCACGGAGACGACGAGCGTGACTCGGCGGGATCCGCGTTCCTGGGGCCGTGCGCGGGACGGCATTCCAGCGGCCTGCCGGCCGCAGGGGCGGGGGTCCGGCCCAAATGACCGCAAGGGGGGCGGCCACTGGCCGGCTTCCGTCCTGCGCGCTCACCTCGAGACCTTGTTACCGAACGCGTGCGCCTCGCTCCAGCGTCCGCGCGGAATGCAGCACGCTTGCCACATCCTGCACGCGGCCACGGTTCCGTGCTTCGCGACCGGGGCGCGTTCAGAGCGAGTTATCTATCCCACACCGGCGGCGGTGATAGCGCTCGCCACCGGAGCGGCGTAGTTTGGGCAAAGAGACGGGCAAAAAGAAGAAGAAAAAAAAAAAAAACACACCGATCTTTGCATTACTGCGGGTAAACACTTCATTTGCTCATTGGCGGCGGCACATCCACACTGTCACTAAAAAAACGTTGCAGAATAGGTTGGGGGAAGATGGTGGCTGACCAAGAGGAGGCAGCTGCAAGGTACGCCGTAGCAAATTGTATTGCGGGCATAGGCTGACAGAGCGTGGCGACTAGTGTAACTCATACGGCACGGAAATTAACTGGGGCAAATTTGATGCGTAGGTTAATACCAAAATAGTGGCAGTTAGAAAAAATCAGTTCCCGCGGTATGATGTCTTCCGCTGCAACACACTAACGGGAATGAGCTGATTCGTCAGACTTGTACACTCCGTCAGTGCCATTGAGGGTCAGTGCCATTGAGCGCGATCTGTCAAGCGCCGGTTAGGAGACGTGAACGCTTCTCCAGTCGGCGCGGACATTCCCTGGAGTCCTTGAGTAACAAGAATAAAAAAAGAAAGCCCGAAGACCGCCCGTTTACACGCGATGGCTGCATTCACGCAATAGCCAGCTGCATGTGACTCAGGCGGCCAGGATGCGTCGGGCTGCCATAATCGCGCAGCCAGTGAGTCACACGTTACCACTCGCAAGCGGTCACAAGTCATTTAGCGGGCCGCACTATGATTGTTCAAGCCGTGCAGCGTGAAAATAGGGGATGTTCGCGCCGGCTGGGGTGTTTCGGTGTAGTTGGTGCAGGACTGTGTCGCTTAGTTGCCACACCCTGGGCTTACCCGAGTGGCTTATGAATTTCTCCCTCGCTCATGGTACGGCGCTGCAGGAATGGAATTCGAAGGGAGACAAAGGGGAGGGGGGGCATGTTATAACATTTGTTGTCGTTTGATTATTTACTCATGTCTATTCCTATACCAAGACCTAACATATTGTTGGCCGTTGTCATTATAAGCTAAACATGTTTGTATCAGTGCTAGT